>NC_091749.1:24618193-24750693 GCF_043380555.1 Nothobranchius furzeri
TCCATAAGAGAGTGCAGTTTACCCCGTCTAAAATAGTAACTGATTCTCAAGGGCGGTTCATCATAATTACAGGTTCCCTCAATAATGTTGCAGTCAGTCTTTTTAATTTATACGCACCCAACTGGGACAATGAAGATTTTGTCTATAAGGTTATTTCATCAATTCCAGATTTAAACAATCATTGGCTTATTCTAGGAGGTGACCTAAACTGCACAATAGACCCAATGCTGGATAGATCTTCAACAAGACCGCAGCCACCCTCTAAAATGGCTAAGGCTTTCTCCTCTTTTTTTGGTCAAGTGGGAGGGGTGGACCCGTGGCGGTTTCTCAACCCTGACAAAAAACTGTTTTCATTTTACTCACATGTACATTCAACGTTTTCACGAATAGATTATTTTTTCATAGATAACAGCTTCCTCTCGACTCTAACTTATGTTGACTACTCAGCAATAGTCATATCAGACCATGCACCGGAGCTCCTGGACCTGTCTTTTAGCCTCCTGCAAAAAAATCGCCCCAATTGGAGATTAAACTGCACTTTATTCAATGATATCAGTTTTAAATCCAAAATCTCAGACGCAATAGACAACTTTATTATAGACAACAAATCAGATGCTATTTCTCCTTCTTTGATATGGGAATCACTGAAAGCTGTTATAAGGGGAGAGATCATTTCATATTCTATTAGTTTCAATAAAAATAAGGGCCAGAAAAAGGAGCAACTAATGAGAGATATTAAAAACCTGGATGATGTTCTCTCAACATCTCCATCTCCAGAGCGCATCAAGGCGAGACAAAATTTGCAAATGGAATATAACTTACTTACAACGCATGAGACAGAAAAATTATTGCTGCACTCGAGGGGCCTTGTCTATGAGTATGGTGAGAAAGCAGGGCGACTGCTGGCCCACCAACTCAGGACAAGGGTAGCAAATCAGCAAATCAGACAAATAAAAACTTCCTCTGGAAAATTACAGTAATCCCATCAATCATCAATGAAACTTTTAAAAACTTCTACTCTACACTGTATACATCGGAGGCCTCCAACACTGACTTTGATCAAGCTTCGTTTCTTAGTAACTTGGAATTCCCTTACATTAACCCTGATAAGGTAGACTATATGGATCAACCTCTAACAATTAATGAAATCACCGATGCAATTAAATCGATGCACAGTGGGAAAGCCCCAGGCCCAGATGGATATCCTATAGAATTCTACAAAATATTCAGCGATAAATTAACCCCCCTTCTCCTCCAAATGTTCAATGATTCTCTCAATCGGGGTACGTTACCACAGACCCTCACAGAAGCATCTATAACACTATTACTAAAACCAAACAAGGATACTACAGAATGCGGCTCTTATAGACCGATTTCACTCCTGAACAGTGACTATAAAATTTTAGCCAAAATTCTTGCTAAGAGATTGGAATCTATTCTACCGGACATCATATCTTCAGACCAGACGGGATTCATGAGAGACCGCCACTCATTCTCAAATATTCGTAGACTTTTAAATGTAGACTTTTAAATGTTATTCTATCTCCAGGTCCAGTCGATGTTGCGGAGGCAGTGATCTCACTAGACGCCGAAAAGGCGTTTGACAGGGTCGAGTGGGGATACCTGTTTGATGTTCTTGGGAGATTTGGCTTGGGGTCTAAATATATTTCATGGATTAAGTTACTATATTCTTCACCCAAAGCCTCAGTAAGTACAAATGGAATGAGATCACAGTACTTCACACTTTCCAGGTCCACATGCCAGGGGTGCCCCTTGAGTCCCCTACTATTTGCTATGGCAATTGAGCCACTATCTATAGCTCTCAAATCCATGAATCATAACCAAGGGATCACTAGAGGTGCATCGAAACATGTGCTTTCGCTTTATGCAGATGACTTGTTGTTGTTTGTCTCCAATCCTTTTACCACCATTCCTCATATAATTGAACTATTAGACAGATTCTGAACCTTCTCAGGTTACAAACTAAACTATTCCAAAAGTGAATGCTTTTTAATTAACAATCCAGCCCCACAGATTGTGGAAAATGATCTCCCCTTTAAATTATCTGGTAGCAGTTTTAAATACTTAGGGGTGAATATTTGCAAACAGTTATCTGCTATTTTCAAGACTAACTTTTTACCTCTGACAGAACAAGTTCAATCAGACTTGGAAAGGTGGAAGAACTTGCACTTATCCATTGCAGGCAGGATAAACTGCATAAAGATGAATGTACTCCCACGCTTTTTATATCTCTTCCAGAGCCTGCCAATCTATCTACCAAAAGCATTCTTTAATAAGATCAACAAGTTGTTCTCCTCCTTTATATGGAAGAATGGGGTTCCCAGGGTCAGGCGTGGGTTTCTGGAAAGGGATAGGTCAGGTGGCGGACTCGCACTCCCAAACTTGAGAAGTTATTATTGGGCAGCCAACATTCAAAAGGTTATCCTCTGGATCCAACAACCTACACTGAGTTGGTGTGAACTAGAAGCTGGTTCATGCACTTCGACTTCCCTGTTAGCACTAATTACATCTAAGTTACCCATTCCGACATCTAAATACACGGATAACCCTATTGTTATCACAACTTTAAAGATCTGGTCTCAATTTAGGCTCACTCATGGTTATAAAGAGGCCTCTAATCTTAGTCCTATTTGTAGAAATCATCTCTTCCCTGCCTCGGGGGTGGATGCTACCTTCCTCACATGGCGTAGGTTGGGCCTTAAAAACTTAAGGGATCTTTACACTAATAATACTTTTAGCAGTTTTACAGAACTTTGTAAAAGGTTTGATCTTCCACAGTCACACCTTTTTCGTTACTTCCAGATCCGTAACTATGCCAAGATGAATAATCCAATTTTTCCAAATGCCCCCCCAAATACAGTAATCGACTCGCTCCTGGATATCCCCGTACTCCAGAGGGGTCTAATTTCTAAAATATATAATTTCATATCTCAACTATCAGAGACCGCATTAGATGAGATCAGAAAAGTTTGGGAAGATGAATTGGGGAGTCCATTGAATGATGATGAGTGGCAGAAGGCCCTAGCGAGAGTAAACGGGAGCACATCTTGTGCAAGAATGAGCTTGAAACAATTTAAAGTAATTCATCGCATCTACTTTACTAACTCTAAACTCTCTAAAATATACACCAATGTTAGTGACAAGTGTAGCAGATGTAACTTATCTCCCGCAAACATGACACATATGTTTTGGTCCTGTCCTCGACTTCATGACTTCTGGAAAACTATTTTTAATCATATGTCCCGATTTTTCAATCTTACATTGTTGCCGAATGAGAGGACTGCGATATTTGGGTTAATGCCAAACCCTGACAACTTCAGAAAATCTATTAGAGATGTTATTGCCTTTGCGTCCCTATTGGCACGGAGAAGAATCCTGCTGGGCTGGAAATCACCGCTTGCCCCTACTGCTTCTGCTTGGCTGAGAGACCTCATGATGTTTATTAACTTGGAAAAAATCAAGTATACTGTAAGAGGATCCACTGAGAGTTTTGAGACAATTTGGAAATTACCGTTGGAATACATGAGATCTTTGAAGACACTGGAATGAGAATAACCGCCGCTTTGAGTTCAAGGTTGAGAACTTACCCCCCCCCCCCCCCTTTTTGTCGTGGTGTGGCTGTCGGCGGGTCTGTTTTTGTGCTGTTTTATTTTTTTGATCTTCTGTTTTTTATTGTTTTTTTATTATTATTTTTTTTGTTTGTTTATTAATTAATTTATTTAATTGATTTGTTTATTTACGTATTTTCTCTTTTTGTATGGGTGCTTATATAAGATATGTTCCAGCATGGGCGTAGTTCCACTGCCTGAAAATCCAATTTCAAATACACTACCTCTCTCTCCCTTTTATATGTCAAAATCCCTTGGAAATTGAATGGGGAAGGGGAGGAGCAAGGGGAAAGGGGGTAAGGAAAAAGGAAAAAGAAAAATGTAACTCTTCCATATAACTGTGCTTTGTAAATGTGAAAAATCAATAAACATATTATAAAAAAAAAACACGTCTGACCCCAGGTGTGGAACTTTATCCACCTCTCCCTGCATGCAAAATGAAGCTGTTTAATACAGCCGGAGCACACATATCCTTCAGTATTTTGAGCAGATGGTCAGCTGAGTCTCACATTCATCCACTTTCTCATTCATGTGGCACACTCACCCTCGTGGGTTCTGAATGAATGGGACGAACCGCTCAATAGAAGGTGCTGAACGCCATGGCGGCAAGAAAAGAGAATGCTATCGAGGGGTGGAAAAAAAACCTCCTGTTTGATTTCTGAGTCGTGTGCTGTGCTGCTCTGACTGCAGAGCAGCAGATACTGTCAGAAAGCCATCAGACGAGGACTCGGGGATTGTCCACTTCCAGATCAACCAGCTAAACGTGCTCTCTGCGACATGCCATCCGAGCATGTGCAAATCTGTCTCCCAAAAAACACAAAACTTAACATTTTTAAACAGGAAATGCTTTTACAGGCTCAAGCAGCAGTGGCAGCAGCAGCTGTGAGACAAAGTTCGAGGCAAACACAGAAACACATTCCAGTAGTGATACTGAGACGCCATCGATTCACCCTGTTTGGCCAAATTAAATTCCGATACGGGCACTGATACAGCAGCAAATCTTTTCCCTGCAGGAAACGACACATTCCATAATTACAAACGAAGTGCCATCTCTACTCTAATCAGCAGTGAGTGAGTCACTCACTCAGCTTTCCAAAGTAATACCATTTTCATCTGTTTGCATGCGAGCTGCTGTTTGGGACAGTTGTAAAAAAGTGATGCACATTAATCACACTTGTGTTTTGAACTCAGCTCTAAATGACTCCAAATCAGAGTATTGATAAATGATATCATCACATTCTACTTTACAGGCATGCTCTTTCTCTTTCCAGTGAAAACCAAAGGCTCCTTGGTGTGTTGTGGTGTCTGCTTGAACGTCTTCATACAGCACATGTATGTCCACGTTTCAGCATTTTTTGTTTGTCTGAACGTTACAAAGATGTTTATGTTTTCTTTCCCTAAATAGATCTGATGGTGGGCCACCAACGGACATATCCCAGTAATCACACTCTCCTTTAGCGTTTTCTTTGATTACATCAGATTTGACACAATCAGAAATCTTCTGCTATTAAGACAAAGTTGACTGATGATATAAGTGTGAATTTTTTAGGATGTTCATTAAAAATACACAACAATTTAGTCTAACAATGGGGTCCTTAAAAAATCAGGTAACCTTTCTTCATGACGATTAATTCGGCATTGACTAAATGAATGATTATGATCATAAAAGTATAATTAAATTGGGTATTTGTCACCTTTCCCATCATGGTCCACGCTCAGGCTGACACGCGATGGTCAGTTTGCTTATTTATTTTTCCCAGCAAAGTAGCAGTTTTAATGGATATGTGGACCATGTAAACACAGAGATTCATCAAAGCTTTCTCGTGTAGTTGTGGTTGAACAGGCATGAGTTATTTCAAAATCAAATATGAAGGGTTCATGATTTATCTTTGGTCAGTCGGGTTTTGAGCTGATGATGCACCACAGAAGCATTGCCTGGAAGGGTCAAGCTCAACAGCTTTAGCCTTTGGGTGCAGAATAGCAGGGATAAGGAGTCAGCGGCAACGTGTTCTAGTTAAGCTACTCTGGACGGGTCAGAAGTCAGCCACATACATCACTGCTAACAGCTCACTTACAGCAACTGTTGATCTGATATTCATGAAAGCTGTTGCTGACAGGAGCTCTAAATCAAAACGCCAAGACACGATGGCGGCAGCAGGTCGTAACTGGGTTTAAGGTCTAGCTGCAGTAAAATGTCAGCGCTAACCCCTTGGGATCTGGTCTGTTTTATGGAGATGTCATTGATTTGAAACCGTCTGGTTTTCAAAATTTCTGCTTGACAGAATCATCAATGGCTTTGTCTTTCAGTTGCTATTTACTGGACTAAAGCAACAAGTTAAAGTCTGAAGAAGTACACAAATGTTTTATCCTGATGGTGTCTCAAGATGTTGTGTTCAATCAGACCTGATACCAATCAACAAGACTTGAGTAAAGGTGGTCTAGAGTTGAAAACCACACCACTACTACTACTACTCCGAGCCCCTCTCGGATGACCAAGCTTCTCATCCTATCTCTAACTGAGAGTCCAGCCACCCTGCAGAGAAAACTCATTTTGGCCACTTGTATCCCTGATCTCATTCTTTTGATCACTACCCAAAGCTCATGACCATAGGTGAGGGTAGGAACGTAGATCGACCGGTAAATCAAGAGCTTAACCTTCTGACTCAGCTCTCTCTTCAACGCGACAGACCGGTACAACACCCGCATCACTGCAGATGCAGCACCAATCCGCCTATCGATCTCACGCTGTCATGACTCATGGTAAGTGTCTAACCCAAGACATGCAGAATACCCGTTGGGCAGATTGAGTGACAGTAAAGTTCTTTATTATAAAACGGGAACAAAAATAGCACAGGGAAGTCCTGTGGGTGTGAGCAGTGCAGCTCGAGTCCAAGTAGCGCTCGGGATGAATGAGGGAGGCAGGGGAGCTGAGGTGAGCGCTGGGAAGAGGGTGAGCGATCCGGGATGGGTGAGGTCGCAGAGAGGGGCCAACAGGAACAATGGAGGAGGATGGGATGTGATGTATGAATCCAGAGTACAAAAACAGCGAGCGAGAAGCAGGTGGAGTGAGGATCCTGAAGGGAGGGAAACAAACACCAGGCGAAAGGGATAATCCAAAAACAGTCAGAGGTCAGAATCCAAGTATCCAATAACGAGACAAAGCGAGCAACAAGAACGAGTATGAAGGGCTGGGGATACCTAAACTGGTGCAATCATCCGGCGTAGTGAGGTGTCTCCATCCTCCTTTTAAACCCAAGTTCCTGATTGGGATCTCCTGCAGCTGCCGCCCCCTCCACTCCTCACCTGCGGGAAATCAGCTCAGTCATGGTTAGGGTGGAGATGGTGTCACTTACCTCGGCTAAGGTACATGACACATGCTCCAGTCTTCCCTCACTCGTGAACAAGACCCCGAGAGACTTAAACTCCTCCACTTGAGGCAGGACCTCATCCCTGATCCGGAGAAGGCATTCTACCCTTTTCCAACTCAAGACCACGGTCTCAGATTTAAAGGAGCTGATTCTCTTCAGTTGCTTCACGCTCGGCTGCGAACCACTCCAGTGAGAGCTGGAGATCACGTTAATGACAGCAATGTCCTCCTAATATAGATCATGTGAAACCTGAACAACAAATAGGCCTAAGTGGATTCTATGTTTCACGACTCGGCTGTCCTTTCTTATCATGAGTCTCACCACCTGCTGTCCCTTTGAATGCAGGTATTCAAAGTGCTTTATGTTCACATCAGGTAGGCCACTCATTCATTCCAGGAACTCATTTTGGTTTCAAAATTGGGGAGTACACAAAACACATTACATGGGGAGGGGTCACTCATCCACATTGACTGAGAACCTTCACAGACATCCACATTGTATGATCATTATTGGAAGGCATGGCCAACACAGGCATTTTAGGTTGTGTTTTAAGGTGCTACTAAAACACCCTTAAAGAGAATCCAATGACCTTCACACTCCACAGTGGGTGTACCATGTCATAGCCCAGATTCACCTTTAAATTACCATTTCACCATTTCTGTGTCAGCAATATAGAAATGTTGGTTACAGTGACCACAGACCAACACTAGCCTGGGCTACTGAAAACTTTGGTTCAAGCCACTACTAAACTAGCCTGAGCTGCTGCTAACATCCTTGTTAAACGAGGTGAAAACATCAAGGAAGAATGTTGGAGCACCATTCGTGTTCCAGGACGTATTGGGTCCATCTCGACTTTGAATGAATCCATCACTTATAATCATTGTCCTCTTCCTCATTCGTCAGCAAACCCCTGATCTACAAATCACTTTGTTCCTCTATTCGTCCCCACTCCCACACCCTGCACCAGGGCTGCCGACTCCCACGCAATGAGAATGAGACAAATGCCTCACTGTCAATATCTCATGCTGGAAAATCAACACCACACCAAACCCCAAAGTCCTATTTTGGAGTTCCACCAGTGTTTTGATGTCTGTTCAGCATAAAGGACATTTAATTTGGAGGAACAAGCACCAGCATTCTTCCTAATATCAGAATAATTGCAGATAAGGGAAGTGGGCTTGTGGCCAGGTTTCTCGTAGTAAATCAGTGTTGTTTTGTGGTATTTGTACTGTAAACCCACAGGATAGTAATACAAATAGCATTAGATCTCACACGGTAGAAGAGATTGTTGCATCAGCCCATTTGGTCCACAATCACGGTCCATCACCTTGGGCAAGCTCCATGCAGATGTTCTACTTTTTGCATGTTCCAGTCCAGAGCAGCTCAAAGCACAACACTGAACAATTTCAATAGCTGCTGGCTACATAACCCAGTGGTGTATTTACTGGTTAACTACAAAGACCTCTAATCTGGGTTCAAAGTAAGAACAAAGCTCAGAGTGAACACTGGACCCATATAAACCCAAAACAGAAAAAAAAATCCAGAAAAACTGGATGTTCTTTACATTTAAAAACATCTTTATAGCAGGAAAAATACCAGACAGGAACATTTAGCACCGCTGTTTACCATCACATCACATGATTCTGCAGACTTTAGGAGCTCGATGGTTCAACCAGGCTAAAGAAAATAAAAAAGAGATGGATGAAACTCACAAACCTGATCATTTAACTTACTTTACTTCTAAAAGGAGTTGCTGTTTTGCAAAAACGGGCTGTAAATGGCACACTTTTCTTTTTTACTTTCTACAAAACGCCAAATTGGCAACTGAGAAAATCTTCACAAAGGGAAGAGTTTCTTTTTTCCTTCTTTCTGAGAAGAGGCCACGGCTGCAATCAGAAACTATTTGTCTGAATAAATGTCATTGACTGAAAACATCAGCTTCAAACCTTTTCCCAGCTTTGGGGTAAAAATATTTCTGTATAAAGCAGGGATTTCACCAGTTAAAATTCTAAATCTTTCTGGGAAATGTTTTTTTGCAATAAACACCAAGAACATGTTGACTGTGAAAACGAGCACACGACATGTTGAAAGCATTAAACATGTTTATGTGTGACGTGATGATCATGTGCAGTTTCCTGCTGCTAAAGTAAAGAACATAAAAGCATCCGAAACAAAAATCACAGCTCCAGGTGTCTTGAACAGTATTGGATCTGTGTTTTTTGTTTTTGTTCCCAGTTGTGATGTAGTCTCCTCTGTAGGGAGAGCTGCTAAGAATCTGCCACTATGTTTCTTCTCATCTTCCTCCCGTTTCTTTAATCTCGACCTGAGTGTTTGGTTTATCATGACTGAAGTGTGTCTTCTAAGTCTCAGTGAAGGAGAAACAAGGTTCTTTAGAGCAGCAGCTCTGAGATGTTTTCTGATGAGACTTCTTAGATTGAATCCTTATTTGAAAGTGACAGAGTGATGGAAGAGTACAATATACTGCGTTGTTCCCTTTACACCCGTACGCAGATCTTTTTTTTGACCTTATTGGTATTTCACTGAGCCCCAGAGAGTAAATAGGAAAAAATATATATATTTTTTGTTTTGCTAAATTTCAGCTTTGTTTCATGAGATCCCAAAATGACTCACTTTTTCTTGGAAGGGTCTGATTCACTGAGATGGATGTATCAACAGAGGTGAACATAGAAGGGCACATCATCCTGATGAATGAATGAGTGACTTGTGCCAGTTATTGTGGATTTGAATTTCGCAGGTTGCAGCATCTGTAGTTGCAAACAAAAAATAAATAAATAAAATAAGCTGAACTAGAGATGATTTAACCACTGAAGTCTGTCTCTATTCTTTAAAGGGGACCTAGGTAGTTTCGGCTTGCTATTAACACCCCCTAGTGCCCATTTGCAAAAAGATAGCAAAACGTATCCTTGCTGTGCGTTGGTTTTTTTAGACCCTTAATCGAACAGCTGAAATGTCTCCCCAGCCTTCCTTAGTGTCTACAGCAGTGATTCATCACTAAACAAGCTCAACTCCTGGGTACCTATCATCAACCTTGGATGATCAGAAAATCCAGGATTATGTTGCATGACAATGGGTTTTAACTCAAGGAAATATGTATCTATATTATAAAGGTCTGTATATCATTTTGTTTTCATGACTGTGTAAGAGGTTGATAATAGGCACAGACACTTGAAATTGTATTTAGAAAGCTTTTATTAAGAACAGCTACATGCTAGTTGTTTTCCTCTTCTCCAGTTCCTTGTCCACCACACTTTTAAAGTGTTCATAGCTTTCATAAACACCTTCAAAGCCAGGTGTGATGGACTTGTTGGTGGCAGGGCAAAATGTGAACAGTTTCTGGCTGCTCATTGACACTCTGTCCTTTGATGGCGTGTACCTCTTGCGGTTTCCTCCACACTGAGGTACTTCGCATGCTGCACAGGGCCTCCGAAAGTTGTTTGGCATTATTGGTTTGACGGTGTTTTAGTGGGGGGTTTGACAGGGACAACAACCTGAGTGTATGACGACCCAGTAAACTGAATAGAAGGAGCCTGTGGCTGTGCTGGAACCACCAGGAGTATCGGTGCCGGTGCAATCGCTGGTGGCACATAGGAGGCAGCAGCAGGAGGTTTTGGTTGTGCGGGTTGTCTTGAAGGACCTGGTCCAGGCTGTGGTTCTTCAAAGTGCAATCTGTAATTGCATAAAAAATGATGATGAGTAATAACTAACCTTTTGCTCTTCACAAAATTTAAAATAGAAGTGCTAGAGCAGTCTACTGCCCTCAGGTGAATGTATGGCTATTCACCCTATGCAGCGAGCTTAACATAAAAGGACATGGTTCCAGGAACGACAGGACACATCACTTTGTCTTTTTCTGAAGACCGTGTTTCCTCTTTTAATTTGTAAGACTGTGAACATACAGTAAAATAACATGTAAGCATCAGTATTTACATATTTTGTAACCAAAAACAGGTTAGCACCATAGCTTTCCTTATGCTTTCATTCACCATCCTTATACATTCAAATAAGCTTTTAAGTAACATGAAAGTAACGAATCTTACAGAAAACAAAGCTACACGTTGATTACTTACAGATTATGGTTCAACAAACTCCCCAACGACGTAAACTGGGCTTAAAGTTGTGCGGGTTTTCTGCTCCATGCATTCTCTCACACTGCCTGAGTGAACTTTTCCTGCTGCTTACAACACATCTCCAAAGGGGGCAGTGTAGCGCACACCAAACAACCAAAGAAAAAGCAACAAACCTCAAGGGGTAATACTGCCCACTGGTGGGAAAACTGAGAAATGCCCCAGCCAAAGAAACTCAACAAAGCGACAACAGAGGGGGCAGAATACTCCCCGCCTGACATCCGTGGAATGTCATTCTCAACTAACACAAAAAACAAGCAAAATACAGTGACAAAAAGTTTCTGCTTTTAAGTACAATCCTTAGACACCAATAACACAACCTCACTAATAGGCCTTATGTAACACCTGTGTTCACCCTTGCGGAAAATCTTCACCCCTATCTTCCTTACAAGCCCATCCTCACTGGGAAAGGTTTTGGTGATAAGTCCAAGTGGCCAGTTGTTCCTATGTTCGAGTGTCTCTTTTAAAAGAACAACATCTCCTGTTTGTAGGTTAGGCTTCACTGTTTTCCATTTGCGGCGGTCCTGAAGTCCCGAGATGTATTCTTTTTTCCATCGTCTCCAGAATACATCAGCGAGGTACTGAACGCGCCTCCATTGAGCTTTGAACAGATCACCGTTTCCAAACTGACCAGGTGGGATTGGTGGGGTCGTAACCTTTTGCGTGAGCAGCATGGCAGGGGTCAGGATGACTGGGTTATCTGGATCTGCAGACACTGCTGTTAACGGACGAGCATTCACTATTGCAGTGACTTCAGCCATTAGGGTCACCAGTATTTCGTGGGTAAGTTTTGCATTCCTGTGTTCCAGGAGCATTGCATCAAGGATTTTGCGCGTGACTCCAATCATGCGCTCCCAGGAGCCAGCCATGTGCGATGCATGTGGGGGGTTGAAAAGCCACTTGCAGCCAGAGTCCTCCAGAAAGCTATTTAGTTTGCTGTTGTTGCAGCCCTGTTTGTCTATATGCAGTTCTTTGCAGGCACTCACAAAATTTGTCCCACAATCGGACCTAAGAAGTTTGACTGCACCTCTGATAGCAAAAAATGACGCAGGGCATTGATGAATGATGACGTGTCCATTGATTCTATAACTTCAATGTGAATGGCCCGTGTGCTCATGCACGTAAATATGACTGCCCATCGCTTTGCATCTGCTTGCCCACCACGTGTTTTTCTGACAGTGACAGGCCAGGGCCCGAACACATCAAGCCCTACATGTGTGAAGGGAGGGTCAGTGGACAGCCTGTCCTCTGGTAGCTCAGCCATAATCTGTTCCTGCTGTCTGCCTCTTAGTTTTCGACAGGTCACGCAACTGAATATCATTTTGCTTATTGCTCTTTTTCCTCCCACAATCCAAAAGCCTGCAGCTCTAACTGCTCCTTCGGTAAAATGTCTGCCCTGATGGCATACTTTCACATGGAAGTGTCTTATAATGAGCTGGGACAGGTGGTGTTTAGATGGGATGAGGATAGGATTTGTTTCATCCGACGTCAACTGTGCTCGTCTTAGTCTCCCACCCACTCTGAGTATCCCATTTGTGTCAAGAAATGGGTTTAGTTTGCTAAGTGGGCTTGACCTTTTGAGGGGCATACTCTTCTCAAGCTGCCTTATGTCATCTGCATAGGCTTCTCTCTGGACGGTGCGAATGATAATGATCTTAGCTTGATCAAGCTGCTTTTCAGTTAAATGCTCACTACAGCTGTGCCAGCCTTGACAGGAGCCTTCTATGTTCTGCTTAAAGGACTGAACAATGTGTCGGAGTTTAGATATAGCTTTCAGTAGTGCATTTCAAATTGAAAACCTTTTGAATCTGACACTACTGAGAACATCCTTTGAAAGAGTGGTAACACAAGAAGTTACCTCATGACGCAGTTCGTTGTCAGTCTCTGGGTCTACAAGATCAAACGACTCTGCCTGAGACTGACCTGTTTCTGACTTGGCAAGGAATGCGGGTCCACTGAGCCATGTGGAGGCAGAAAGCTGCTTCGCAGGTAATGCGCGTGTGGCATGATCAGCAGGATTTAAGTGAGTGGGCACATAATGCCACTGGTGAGCTTGTGTAGATTGCCTGATGCGTTCCACTCTGTTGTGCACATAGACATAAAAACGCCGTGTTGTGTTGAAGATGTAACCGAGGACTACTTTGGAGTCTGAGTAGAAGCTCACCTGATCCACTGCGATGTCCAGCTCGTCCACGACTAACTCTGCCACCTCGACAGCCAGGACCGCGGCACAGAGCTCAAGTCTGGGTATGGTGATGTCTGGTTTTGGAGCAAGCCGTGCCTTGCCAAGAAGGAAGCCCACTTCATTATGACCATCTCTGTCTGTGAGTTTAAGGTAGGCAACAGCGGCCACTGCCTTGGTAGAAGCATCACAGAAAACATGGATTTCCTTGGTTACTGCTGCAGAGAGTGGTACTGAGGTGAACATTCTGGGAATCTCAAGTTGTTGTAGATGTTTGAGGGAGTGTTTCCACTGTTGCCACTGCTGTAGTTTGTCTTTTGGGAGTTCAGTGTCCCATTCACAAGTGTCAGTGGAAATGTCTCTGAGTATGATCCTGCCCTCTACAATGACAGGGACAGCAAAGCCAAGTGGGTCATACACACTATTAACGACTGACAATACTCCACACTTAGTGAAGGGCTTCTCAGTGACGGTTATCTGGAACCTGAACAAGTCTGTAGACAGGTCCCAGCCTAAGCCCAAGCTCCGCTGCATGGGTGTCTGTCCAAGGTCAAGGCCCTGCATGTCAGCCGCAAGGTCCTCACTTGGAAAAGCATTTGTGATGGTAGGACAGTTGGATGAGATTTTATGCAGGCGTATGTTACACTGAGCCAGCATCTTCTGAGCCCCACAGAGAATGTTGATGGCCTCATCAGCAGAAGGAAATGATTTTAATCCATCATCCACATAAAAGTGGCGTTCAATGAACTCTCTTACATCATTACCGTGCTCCTTTTCTCCCTCCATCGCTGTTCGTTTCAGTCCATAAATGGCCACTGATGGGGAGGGGCAGTTCCCGAACACGTGGACTCTCATCCTGAATTCCTGTACCTCTCCATCCAGATCATGGTTTTTGAACCACAAGAAGCGAAGGTAGTTGCGATGGTCTTCTCTGACCACAAAATTGTAAAACATTTGCTCCACATCGGCCATGACTGCGTATGGGTCGGACCTGAAACGCATCAACACTCCCACAAGAGTATTATTGAGGTCTGGCCCTTTTAGTAGCACATCATTGAGAGAAACATTGTTGTATTGCGCACTTGAATCAAAAACCACCCTAATTTTTCCTGGCTTCTGAGGGTGGTAAATGCCAAAACTAGGGAGGTACCAGCATTCTTGTTCTGGAGCTAGAGCTGGAGCTGGTTCAGCGTGGCCCTTACTGAAAGTTTTGTCTAAAAACTCAATGTAATGGTCTTTCATTTCAGGTTTCTTCTTCAGTGTTTTGCGAAGTGACATTAAGCGACTGAGGGCTTGGTCCCTATTGTTGGGTAAACGCTGTCTGGGGGAGCGGAATGGGAGTGGAGCTACCCTGTTGTTCGCCTCATCTTTAGTGAAGTCTCTGTGCATAATTGTCAGGAACAATGCATCTTCTACTGAAAGAGCCGTTTTGTCATCATCTACTGTTTGCTGGAAAATGTGTCTGCCTAGTTCTGCTTGTGTCTTCTCGAATTTAGGACAGCTTTCTGTATATCTCTCTTTGATATGGATTTTGCTTCCACAGGGGCTAAGGTAAGTAGGGCGCCCGTTATTCAGAACGTCTGTCTTGAAAGAGTTTACTGTGGGTTTGTGGGCACCTGAGAGACAGACATCACCTACAACCACCCATCCCAGATCTAGGCGTTGGGCATAAGGTGCACTGTTTGGACCATTTACCTGACTGCGAACCTTGTGAGCTTGGATGATGTCCCGGCCCAAGAGGAGGAGAATGTCCGCGGCTGGGTCCAGAGGAGGGATCTGTGAAGCCAGTGTGTGTAGATGAGGGTGAGCCGACACAGCCTCCTTGGTGGGTATCTCATCTCTATTATCTGGAATGTGATCACATTCTGTCAGTGTGGGCAGCAACATGGACACTTCTCCATTTACATCCTGAACAACGAAATTAGTTGCTCTGCGTCCTCCAGCCTCTGATAAGCCTGCACATGTTTTCATGGTGTATGGGAGCATAGTGCCTTTCACTTTAAACATGTCAAAGAAAGCAGACCTAGCTAAGGATGAGTTGCTTTGGTCATCCAACATGGCGTACATCCTCCTTTTCTCTTCAGGGTTTGTGCGGGGATACACGTCGACTAAACAAATCTTAGAGCAGGATTTGCCCTTTAGACCTGGGCCACACACCTCTGTGCAAGCAGTTGTGGTTACAGGGCTTGAAGGATCAGACTCCCCGCCGTGGTTTTGAGGCAGGAGGTTAGAGTCCTTGATTGCCCACGGAGGTGGACCAACATGCATGGCAGACACGTGAGCATCACTATTACATTCCGAGCATTGGATAAGAGCCTTGCAATCCTTAGCTCGGTGACCTGTGGAAGAACAACACTTATAACAAATAGCATGTTCTTTGAGGATGCTTTTCCTTTCTTCTAGTGTTTTTGACCTAAAACCTCTGCATTTGGCAAGTGAATGGGGCTTGTGGTGAATAGGACATTGTCTGTCTGGGTTGAGAGCTGATGTTTGAGCCGTGATGTTTGTTTGACCAATATCTGTTCTGTTCACTGCAACCGGAACTCTGTATTTAGTCGGTTTCAACAATGGCTTATCAGGTTTTGGAGCCATTATGTTTGAACTTTGTAACATAAAGCTAGGATCTGTTTTCATTTCTGCATAGTCATTTATGAACTGAACAAAATATGAGAAAGGTGGGTAAACTGCACCATTGTTCTTTTTGTATTTTGTCCCCTGTTTCACCCAGGACTCCTGGAGTCCGTAGGGGAGCTTTTCCACTATCGGGTTTATTCCCCTTGGGGTGTCCAGAAAGCTAAGGCCGGGTAGATAATTTTCACTTTGTGCATACTCTAACTCCAACAGGAGATCTGCAAGCTCCTGCAATAAGTGAGTGTCCTTATTAGATATTTTTGGAAAAGACTGTAGGCGTTGGAAAAGTGACGCTTCGACTACCTCTGGAGAACCAAAACTTTTGTCTAGACGGTTTCACAAACGTTGAAGACCTGCGTGTGGGTTGTTCACATGGACTGCCCTGATCCTCAGAGCATGCTGGAGTGACTCTCCGCTGAGCCACTTGGTGAGGAGGTCAAGCTCTTCGCTGGACTTGAGGTTGAGGCCTTCTATGGCGTTGCGGAAGATGGACTTCAATGACAAGTAGGACTCAGGACGGTTGTCGAAAACCTTGAATCCCGCTGTCAGCAGATCACGTCGTGCTAGACAGGCTGAGAAATCTGAGAGTTCAGTCTGTGGAAGAACTGAAGGTTTAGGCTGGGTTGAAATGACAGTTTCTCTGTGTATGGGAGGGGACTTTGGTTGCTCCTGATCTACAAAATCAGCGAGATGTTCACCTGGAGAGGAGGCAACTGGTGGTTGACTCTGTCGTAGATGCTGAGCGTCGTTCTTACCGACCAGTTGTCGTGTAGCAGGCTTTCCGTCTTCATTAACTACCAAGCTGCAGTTAGCGAAATGAGCGTTCACATAATCTTGAGCACGTCTGATGGAAGGAGGTGTCTTAGAGGAGACTCCTTGTTCTGTGAGGTCAACGGCGTCATGCTCCTCATCGGCTGCCGCTTCCAGGACATGAGCTGCGGCGAGTGCTGCTTCAGCCTCACCCTCCTTCTTTAGAGCGTTTAGTGTTGCCTCGATGCGTGCCTTCTCAACCTCCATGTCGATCTGGCGTTTGGCGTACTGTGCTCTGGTGCGGGCGGCTTCTGCTTCTGCTCTGGCTCGAGCTGCAGCTTGGCTGGTGGAAGAACGACGTGACGAGTGGGAAGAGCGTGAGTGGCACTCTGACCGGACCGCCATCTGGGAAAGAGGTGGTGAAGCTTCAGGCTGCGACATCTTGGGTGCTTGCTAGGTAGATAATCTTCTTACTCTACTGCCCTCAGGTGAATGTATGGCTATTCACCCTATGCAGCGAGCTTAACATAAAAGGACATGGTTCCAGGAACGACAGGACACATCACTTTGTCTTTTTCTGAAGGCCGTGTTTCCTCTTTTAATTTGTAAGACTGTGAACATACAGTAAAATAACATGTAAGCATCAGTATTTACATATTTTGTAACCAAAAACAGGTTAGCAACATAGCTTTCCTTATGCTTTCATTCACCATCCTTATACATTCAAATAAGCTTTTAAGTAACATGAAAGTAACGAATCTTACAGAAAACAAAGCTACACGTTGATTACTTACAGATTATGGTTCAACAAACTCCCCAACGATGTAAACTGGGCTTAAAGTTGTGCGGGTTTTCTGCTCCACGCATTCTCTCACACTGCCTGAGTGAACTTTTCCTGCTGCTTACAACACATCTCCAAAGGGGGCAGTGTAGCGCACACCAAACAACCAAAGAAAAAGCAACAAACCTCAAGGGGTAATACTGCCCACTGGTGGGAAAACTGAGAAATGCCCCAGCCAAAGAAACTCAACAAAGCGACAACAGAGGGGGCAGAATAAGCAGCTTACCTCCGTTTCTCACCACGCCTTTTCCTAGAGACATGGCGAGGCTGCTCATACTGCACTTCAGATCTTTCTGGTGGCGGCAGTGATGATGGCAGAGCAGGAGCTTCAGGTAGAGCTTGCTGCGACAACACAGCATGCACGGCAGAAATGCCGTCTATGAGGTCTGTCGTCTGTGTGTGTGTGTGTGTGTGTGTGTGTGTGTGTGTGTGTGTGTGTGTGTGTGTGTGAGAGTGCGTGTGTGTGTGTGTGTGTGTGTGTGTGTGTGTGTGTGTGTGTGTGTGTGTGTGTGTGTCTGCTCTGTCTTCTCGATCCCCAGTGAGTCGTGGAGGATGGCTGCTTATACTGAGCCATGATTCTCTGGAGGTTTCTTCCTGTTAAAAGGGAGTTTTCCTCTCCACTGTCGCTGCATGCTTGCTTAGTATGAGGATTGCTGTATAGACACTGACACTAGTCAGTGACTTGATGCAATTTGCTGGGTTCCTTATATAAGAAACATTATTTCTGATTGGCTTAATGAACTGACCTGAATTGGAATGTTTATTATGTGAAGTGCCTTGAGACGACTCTTGTCGTGATTTGGCGCTATATAAATAAAATTGAATTGAATTGAATTGAATTGACATGCAGAGGCCCTCATCAGACATCTCCTCCTCAACTTTACCAGTGTCGCCAGCTGCTGTCCCTGCAGACTCGTCCTCCTCCTCCACCTCATGAGACTGCTCTTCCTCAGCTGCAAGCATGTAAATTATGTTGGTAAAGTTCATGTTCCCAATCAGTTACTGAGTGAGTTCCTGTATATTGTTTGATGAAATATTTTGTACCTTTCTCGGCGTAGAATTGTCTTGAAACAAAGGCAGTGGACTGGCACAAGGCATACTCCACCCCAAGGAGCTCCTCCTCGTCCGGGGTGCCATACTGCTCAGGGTAGGACAGAGGAGCAGAAAAGTTTTGCTCCAAGATGTGGTCTTTGCCAAACAGCACCTCGGCCTGCTGGTTCATCCGCTGGATCTGCTGTGGATCCACGCACGTGGTCTGTCGGCCCTGACCACCAGCAAACCGGAGGATCTCAATCCTGGCGTTCCACTGAACAGAGAATGACATCAGGTACACCTGAAACACATGTCAGGTTTTTGGATTTGCTTGACAAAGGTGATGTGGTGAGTAACGAAAAACATGAACTTTGAAATAAAATGAAGATGTGAAAGTTTGCTTTCTTGAAAGGTTTACTTTTAATTACTTACTTGGAACGGGATGATGCCACATCTTTGTGAAGGAATGGCGTTGTACAGATGGGCGTGCAAACCCTCCAAAGATTTGCTCCCACGCCGAACCTATACTTGGTAACCTGTACGCTGTTCAGAACCACTGTCTTTTCAGCAACGTACAGTGCAATACCAGGGGGTCCTGTAAAACAACACGTTGGTTGGACAAAGCTCCATGTTTTAGGCGAGGACCGCACTGGCCATGGCACTCATGAAGGCCCCGTACTTGGCATGACTCTGCTTTATGATGACGGCATCCCAGCGGTGCAGCCAGTGTCTGATGTCAAGTCTCACCACAGTCCCCCTCTGCACCCAGTCACTGAACAGGTTCTCCAAGAAGGATGAGCCATTGTCACTGCCTATTCTCGATCTTTCTGCTTTGAGGCAGTAAGACACTTCTGCCTGCTGACCATCTGAGTTATGCGCATCCAGGCGATCAGTTTACCTGCATCAACCTGAGAGATGCCTATTTTCATATTCCAGTGATCCCAAAACACAGGAGATTCCTGCATTTCTCCTTCATTGGAGCTCAGTTCCAGTGCAACATACTTCCTTTCGGGTACTCCCTTGCACCATGTGCCTCAAGGTGACGCTCCAACCAATATACACCAAGGGCATGAGATTCCTCTTTCTAGATGATCTCCTGCTTCTGACCTGCCCCAAATCCGATGCAGACTCGCGGACGTTGGCAGAACTTCAGGTTCAGGTTTTCCATAAACGGGGAGGAAAGTTTGATGACTCTTTCTCAGGTGACTCTTGGGAGTGGAACTGAACTCCGGGATCATGAAAGAGCAGCTGTTGCAGTCTGGAATTATGGACTTAACAGCGATGCTCAGGCACATGTGCACACGTCCCTCTGTGATGGCACTGACGGTCATTAAACTGATGAGCATGATGAGACGCATTCAACGTTGGCTCAGACGTCTCAAGGTCCGCTTGATCCACCACAAGCGTTACATCTTGCCCGTTCCTCCCTCGGTGAGGAGGGATCTGCAACATCAGGTAGCCCCGGACCATGAGAAGAGGAGTCCCGCTTGGCTGCGTGGCCTCCCATATCTCTATATTTACAGACTCATTTCTGTCAGGATGGGTGGGGGCTAAATGTTTGTCCCATTCAGTGGGCATCAGTCGGCCTCCATGTATTCATGCGTTCCTAAATGTGTTAGAAGTCCTGATGATCCACAAAGCGATTCTCCACTTTGCACCTCTGCTCCAATCCACAATGTTTTTGTTTACTTGGACAACCAAGTCGCATATGTGAACCGACAAGATGGAGTGCACTCTGCCGTACTTCTGTGGGTAGCTAGAACGCTTCTGTGCTGGGCTCAGACACACCTTCTGTCTATAAAAGTGGTTTGCGGCCTGGGCATGTTGAATGTTGAGGCAAGCATCATGTCCAGATGTGGCCCACATCACTTGGAGTGGCTTCACCACCCCGATCTCGTGTCTCATATTGGGAGAGTTTCGGAGATGCGTCTCGCAAGAACACACTCTGCTGTCTGTGGTTCTCTTTGAGCACACAAGATTGTCTCCCGTTTGGTATGGATGCTTTAGCCTACAAATCATGGCTCAGGCTTCTTCTTTACATTTTTTCCCGGTTGCGCTAATTCCCAGCCTCTCTGTATGGATTGGGAAGGAACAGCTATCAATTGCTCTGGTAGCTCCTCAGCGCAGCACAGATCCCTGGTCTTTGGAACTGCAGCTGTTGGTGACAGCGCATCTGTGGCGCCTGTTTTGGAGGGAGGATGCACTCCTGCAAGCAGGCAGAGACATCAGACACCCACGAATTCTGAATCTACATTTATGGGTTTGATTGCTAAACATTTACACTCAGTGTCTCTTGGTCTATCACCCGACATGATCCAGACCATTCAGAATGCTCGCGCTTCATCCACAGTGGTCTCATATTCTGCTAAATGAGCTGCATTTCAGCGCTTATGTGAGGAGTGAAACGTGAGCTCCTCTCTTGCCATTAGCCAGTAATCTGTCTTTCCTGCAGAAGCTGACACACGAATGTGCGACTCTGCACTGGGATCTGGCTGTGCATCTGCACAGGCTGTCTCAGGCTTCCTTTGAACCTTTGGACCAGGTTCCAATAAACGTTTTGTCCCTCAAAACCACATTGTTGCTGGATTTGACATTATTTAAGATAATTAGTGACCTAACTTCTCTCTCTGTCTTGCCATCTTGTCTCAGGAACTGGAAAGATGGGTGTACAGCCGTTCTCCGACCCAAACCCAGCGTTCTACCCCAAAGAGCATCACAAGCTCTTTCAGGTCCTGAACCATTTCTCTGATGGGGGTTTTCTTCCCCTCATGTGTCAGTGAGATGCTGCATCCCACCTGCTATGCCCAGTGCGTGCATTCAGACTCTCAAGTCTCTTGCACAGCTCAGGACTCCGCAGCAGCTGTTTGTTCACTACAGTGATTGTTCCAAACCTTAGTCATCTCAGCGTCTTTCACATTGGCTGTGTGACATCATCACAAGTGCCTATGCTTCATATGGCTTGGATCTAAGACCTACTTAAAATTGAATTTGCCTTGGACAACAGCTGGTGGGATCATTAGGACTCAAAAACGCCACCACGGTGAAGTGACAGTTCATAGCAGTTCATATGCCAAAATGTTGCAGGCCAGAAGGAGGTCTGGTCTTCTGTACTAGATCTGTTACCAGCCTGACCTCACCTTGGATGATTGGCACAAAATGGATGTATTTTAGTAAGATATTTTTCTCTAAAATTTCTGCAACTGGTGCATTTGCACACTTTCTGATGCAACATCCAAAAACATAGATGACGTGCAGTGAATCATTCCCAAGACTTAACTAAACAAAATTGTGTTTCTGTGCATCCATAATATAATAGATGTTGTATAATAAACAGAAATGTCATGGATGCAGCATTTCAAACACATGTATAATTTGTATTTATCATGAATGTGATGCTGCAGTTTGATGTCAACATTTATTAAAGACACAGTGACCTCACAAGGGCTCATTCACTTGCTGATCCTTTTGCCAATGGATCAATACAGAGACAGATGAAATGAAAAACTATGCATGCACACGCACAACTAGGGTGACTTTAAAACCATCAATTACCCTAACATGTGTTGTAGGACTGTGGAACGAATCAGACCCAAAAAACCCACCGGAAATACACAAAACTAAAAACAAATTATATTTCTCATTTAATGAGAGGTTGGAGAGCAAATGAAGTTCTGCTGAAAGAAAAAAATAATATGAACAGTTATGTTTCATAACTTAGATGCTTAATTGACTGCATGTCGGGGAAAAAATGAAAGTGTTCCTCTTTTGTCCTGCTAGTCTGGGGATACTAATTGGTAACATTTCCAACACTCCTGCTCCCTAATCTAAAACCCACCAACAGACAAAATATACTACAAACAAGTTGATTTAAATTGGGCTCTAACAGCGTGATGAAGTGTGAGGCACAGTGCCAAAATAACAACTTCTGCAGTTAGTCCCAAATGGTGCTGGTGTTTCATGGAGAAAAATGAATACAGACACAGAGAGAATTGGGAACCCCCAAGTTAAAGGCTAACCACAGAAAGGATTGGCCCAGATTGATCCTTTTTTTTCTTAAGCATAAAGCAGCATGTTTTTTTCCAGCTTAGATCCACTGTGGCTTGTGCTAGCGGAGTGAAAATGATATCTGCATTCTTTCAAATTTAATTTAGCATGCTCAGTTCCTTGTCTGAAAAGATGACCATCAAACCACAGTGGGAATTTCTTTTTCCAATAGAAATGTAGCAGTGAAAAAGAAAATTACAAAACTGGTAAAACCATAAAGGAGAAGCTGTTTAAAGCTGCAATGGAAAATTACAAAACAAGCTAGCTGTTGAACACAAACACGGGACTCTCAGCCCTCCAGTAGGCTATCATCACTGGGCCACATCTGCCTGATATTGGAACCTGCATTGCCAGAGGAAACCAGAGGAAACCAGAGAGCGCTAAACACCAGTCACTGTTTTTGGGGTCCAAACGTCTTTTGTTGTTTGTGACTTCAAACTGTATTTTTCATTTCAGGACTCTGGTAGTTTGTCCTAAAGTTGAAGTGGTAGCAGCCGGTTGTTTCTCCTTCTCTAATATTGTTAATTTCACAGCCTCATTCCAAAATGGATTAAATTCATTTTGTCCATAAAATTCAACACACAAAAACCCCATAATGACCATGTGAAAAAAGTGTCTGAAGTTGTTGCAAATAAATTAAAAATAAAAAAAACTTGAGACATCCAATGATCGTTAGTAATCACAGCCTTTGACGTGAAGCACCGAATTGAGCTGAGATGCATTTTGTTTCCACTGAACGTCCTTGAGGTGTTTCAGCAGATTGACTGGATTGACCTGTGGTAAATTAAGTTGATTGGATATGATTTGGAAAGGCACACACCTGTCTATATAAGGCCCCTGGGTGAACAGCGCATGTAAAGGTTTTTGTGGAAAACTAGTCAGGTCGAGGTCAGACGGACTCAAGTTCTCAGGCTTCTGACGGGGCTCTGCTGTATTTGTTTGCTGGGGTGTCGGCTTTGCTTGGCTGGTAAGGGAGCTGGTGGATTGGCCCATGGCTTGTTAGGTCTGGTAAGACGATTTTTCCTTCTCCGTTCCCATTCAATCTCTCAGTGCTGGTATGGAGTGGCAGGCCGGTGAGGGTGCCGGGGCTAAGCCGGAGGGGAGTAGGGGGCCTTTCCAAGAGGGATCGTAGCGCCTCGCCTCCGCACGGAGTGGTGGAGGAGGGTTCTTCCAAAGTGGCGTGGACTGGAGGGGTTGGTGACTTGGGCCTGGTTGTTCGAGTGAAGGCGTCTACTGGGGGAGGGTTTGCTTCCGTCAGCTATGCGTTTAATCGTGAAGCGGTGGCTGTTGAGGCCTATCGGCCAGGCCGCAAGGTTTCTTATGCTTAGGCAGTGAGTTGGTTGAAGGATGGTGGAGGGGTGGGGTATTGGGGGGCTGGGGCAGGTGCTGCGGCTTTGTTGGTTGTGGACAAGGGGATGTTGGGAGGTAGTGGGGTGATGGTGGGGGATTGAACGCGGTTTCTGGATTTTATTGTAGAAGCTTTGTGGAGGGTGAGGAATGTAGCATCTAGCAAGTCAGATGTGGCGCATGAGATGACATCAGTGGCTGAAAAGCTTTTGGGATTTTCTGATGTGGATCCCAGTGAGGTTTGGAGGACTGCTTATTCGAGGGGGATGGGTGGTCCCAGCGTTAGCGGTGGTCGGGGTGCGGTTTTTGGTAGGATATGGAGGTGGTGCTCCTGTCGAGGGAGGGGGTGTGGTGAAGACTTTTAAAGTCCTGCAATGGAATGCCAGGAGTTTGGTAGCTAATAGTCAGGAGTTTAAGAGGATGTTGGAAGTGATGGATGAGCCGTCGGATGTTGTGTGTGTACAGGGAATGTGGTTGAAACCAATGCTGGATTTTAAATTGTATGGTTATGTTTGTGAAAGGAGAGATAGGGTGGGTAGACCAGGTGGGGGTTGCACCATGTTTCTCAAAAATGGGCTGCAGTATCATCGACGACCGATTGCAGGTGACCTGGAGTGTGTGGTTGTTGAGGTGTGGTCTGTTAAAGAGGTGGTGTCGGTGGTGAATTTTTATAATCCTGGTGTGGGCTTGGTGGGGGACGATCTTCACGGATTGTTGTGGGGGAAGCTGTATCGGTGTTGTGGGTCGGGATTTTAATGCCCACAGTGGTTTGTGGGGGGCGCAATGATGGGAATGGTAAAGTTTTGGAGGATATTTTAGATTGGTCGGGGCTGGTGTTGCTGGATGATGGGAGGCCTATTTGGTTCAGGGGGGATGGTTTGTGTTCGTCAGGGTTAGATCTGAGGTTCGCTTCGGCTGACTTGTTGGCGGCGGCTTATTTGTGGGAGATGTTGGAGCATCTAGCCATGGGTAGTGATCATCTACCAGTTTTGTATGGGTTTGATAGGAAGTTGGTGGAGGCTTCGAGCAGTCTGGCTATGGGGTTTAATTTTAAGTGTGCTCGTTGGTCCTTGTATTCGCAACAGATGAAAGATGCAGTGTGCCAGCTGTGAGGGGGAGGATATGGATGGCTGGTATTCGGCTATCTCCGGGTGTGTGAGTTTGCTGGCCAGGGCCACTATACCTACGAAGCAGATCCTTGCCAGGCGGTTGATGGTCCCGTGGTGGGCTGAGGCGTGTGACGTAGCGATACGGGCCAGGAATTGGGCGTATAGGCAGCTTAGGAAGCATCCTGTGGAGGGGTAAGGCTGGCCTAAAAGAGGTTGAGAGTGCAGGCTAGAAGGGTGATGAGGGCTGCAAAGAAGGCTGGCTGGAGGGAATTTTGTGGTATGTTGGGGCCTCATACCACTGTCACGTCACTGTGGGGTGTGGTTCGCAAGATGTTGGGTGTGTGGGTTGGGCACACGATTCCAGTGCTTGTAGACGGAGGCAGGTTGGTGTCGGAGGATGAGGAGAAGGCGAATCTGTTGGCTACTCACTTTCAAGGGATTCATAGCTCAGCGAATGTCTCATCTGAGGACTGTGCTTACCGGGAGGGGGAGGTGTCGGGTTTTCAGTGTCAGCTGTCAGAGGTTGAGGAGAGGTCCGTTGATCTGAACCTCTATTTCTCCATGGTAGAGCTTAAGAGAGCCGTTTGTACTGGGAGAGATACTAGTCCTGGGAGGGATGGGTTGGCCTACCCGATGCTGCAGCACGCTGGGGATCTATTCCTGTAGGAGGTCTTGTCCTTTATTAACTTTATTGGGGGACTGGTCACTTGCCAGCTGAGTGGAAGCACACAGTCGTTTTGCCGTTCCTGCAACCTGGGAAACCTGCAGGGGCTCCGGATTTGTACAGGCCCATTGCTTTGACATATGTAGTATGTAAAGTGATGGAGCGTATGGTTTCCTCACGATTGGTGTACTTCCTGGAGCATGGAGGTTTCTTCGCCCGGTACCAGCATGGGTTTCGGCAGGGGTGTTCCACTATGGACGCAGTAACACCCCTGGATTTGGAGCTCAGGTGGGCTTTGAAGAATAAGGAGGTGGTCTTGGCAGTGTTCCTGGATATAGAGAAGGCAGATGATATGCTGTGGAGGGATGGGCTGTTGACGTCTCTGCACAGGGCTGGGGTAGGGGGGAGGATGTGGCGGTGGATCAGGGGCTTACTAAGTAATAGAATGTTCCAGGTGTGAGTGGGTTCGGTGCTGTCCAAGTCAGTCGAGGTGGAAAATGGGGTACCGCAGGGCAGTATGATCAGCCCGGTTTTGTTCAATATCATGATCAATGGTCTGTTTGGCTCCTTGGGTGGTGATGTGGGCCGGTCACTGTTTGCGGATGATGGGGCTTTCTGGAAGAGTGGTCGAAATCTTCGTTATGTTTTTCGTAAAATGCAGGAGAGTTTGGATGGTGTGTTGTCTTGAGCGAGATGCTGGGGCTTTGTGTTGTCCCCTACCAAGACTAAGTATATGATTTTTGGTTTTAAGAGGAAGGGTCCTGAGGTGGGGCTGCGGTTGGAGGGGCGGGAATTGGAACCGATGTCAGTGTATAGGTACTTGGGCAAGTGGTTGGGTGAGAGACTGACGTGGAGGGTGAATGCGCGGGGCTTGGTGACCAGGTGTGGCCGTGTTCCGAATGTCATGAGGTGTCTGGCTGGGTCGGACTGGCGGGCGGACAGAACCACTTTGATGTTGGTGTATGCAGGTATGATCAGGTCGGCCTTGATTTATGGGAGTTTCCTGTATGGATCGGCTGCGCCATTGATCCTAAAGCAGCTAGATGTGTTGCAGGCAGCGGCTATGAGGGTGTGTACTGGGGCATTTAGGCCGTCCCCAGTGGCAGCCCTCCTTGTTGAGGCTGGGGGCGTCCCTTTGGAGTTTCAGCAGGTCAAGTTGGTTCTTCGTTACCTGCTGCAGGTTAAGGGCATGGGGGAGTCTGCCCCTGTGACGGCGTTGTTGAGCCGACATTGGGAATTCGAGGGGTCGGTTAGAGGAGTTGGGGGTGGTTTTCCGGATCTTTTGAGGAGACGGGCGGTGGAGTTGGGATTTCTCCAGTGGCCTGTGAGTTCTCATTTGGTATGGACTGAGGTTCTGCCCTGGATTCTGCCTGTACCTGGGGTTGATTTTTCCTTCTTGGGACGGGGCCAGGCTGCTGGAAGGGCTGGTGATTTTATGGTTTTTTTGGGGATGGTTTTGGGTTCTTATTTACAGTTGTTTACGGATGGCTCGAAGGACCCGGTGAGTGGTAGAGTGGGGGTGGGGTTGGTGGTTCGAGTCTGGGTTATAGCTGTGGCCGCCAGCTTCGGGATGGCTGTCCTGTGTTTACAGCTGAACTGGTGGCTATTATGTGTGCTCTACATTGGGTGGGGGAGCATGCTCCACCAGGGTCAGTTGTATGCTCTGACTCGGCGGAGGCCCTGAAAGCACTGGTGGGACTGCGCTCCGGGTCTCGACCGGACTTGCTGGCTTGCATCGGTTGGGTGTTAAGGGTTGTGAGGTGTATTTTCTCTGGGTTCCCGCACATGTAGGGGTGGAGGGTAATGAATGGGTGGATGCTGTGGCTAAAGACGCACTGGGGAGGTGGGTTGTGGATTTCGGGGTGGAGTTGGGGCCTCCGGAGTGTTGCTCGGCAATTAGTCAGGTGGTTATGCAGCTTTGGCAGGCCTCCTGGGATGAGGGGAGCACTGGGCGGTCCTATTATGCTTTACAGAGACGGGTGGGTGGTCGTGGGCGGGATGGTTTCCATAGGAGGCGAGACTCTGTGGTAGTAACCAGGCTACGGCTAGGACAGCTTGGGGGGGGGGGGGGGGGGGGGGTCTGATTGGTAGACACCTGACTGGTGGGTGTGAATGCGGGGAGTTGGAGATGGTGAGACACGTTCTCCTGAGGTGCGGTTGATATGCGGTGGAGTGGCAGTCTTTGTTTGGGGCTTTGAGTATAATGGGGGTGACTGTGTTCAGTCTGAGAACTTTACTGGATGTGGAGGAGTGGCGCAGGGTGGAGGTGGTGCTACGTTTTCTGCATGCGATCAGAGACTATGACAGGATTTAGCCTTGTTTGGAAGAGGGCTTAATGTTGTTGTGGCAGCAATACGCCGCGAGGTGTCCAGCCTGCCTTATCCAAGGAAGAAGAAGTGCATGTCAAAGCACAAACCAAGCATGAAGACAAAGGAATTGAGTGTAGACCTCCGAGACAGGATTGTCTTGAGGCACAAAGCTGGGGAAGGTTACAGAAAAATGTCTGCTGCTTTAAAGGTTACTATGAGCACAGTGGCCTCCATCATCTGTAAGTGGAAGAAGGTTGGAACCACCAAGACTCTTCCTAGAGCTGGCCGGCCTTCTAAGCTGAGTGAACAGGGGAGAAGGGCCTTGGTCAGGGAGGTGACCAATAACCCAATGGTCACTTTGTCAGAGCTCCAGCGTGCCTCTGTGGAGAGAGGAGAACCTTCCAGAAGGAAATCCATCTCTACAGCAATCCACAATCAGGCCTGTATGGTAGAGTGGCCAGACAGAGGCCTCTCCTTAATAAAGGTTACAAGCAAGCCTGCCTGGAGTTTGCTAAAAGGCACCTCAGGGACTCTCAGACCATGAGAGACAAAATCCTCTGGTCTGATGAGACAAAATTGAACTCTTTGGAATGAATGCTAGGCGTTACGTTTGGAAAAAATCAGGCACTGCTCAACACCAGGCCAATACCATCCGTACAATGAAGCATGGTGTTTGCAGCATCATGCTGTGGGGATGTTTTTCAGCGGCAGGAACTGGAAGATTAGTCAGGATAGAGGGAAAGACGACTGCAGCAATGTACAGAGACATCCTGGATGAAAGCCTGCTCCAAAGCACTCTTGACAGACTGGGGAAACGGTTCACCTTTCAGCAGGACAATCACACTAAGCACACAGCCAAAATATCGAAGGATTGACTACAGAACAACTTGGTGAATGTCCTGGAGTGGCCCAGCCAGAGCCCAGACCTGAACCCCATTGAACATCTCTGGAGAGATCTGAAAATGGCTGTGCACTGACACTTTCCATCCAACCCGATGGAGCTTGAGAGGTTCTGCAAAGAGGAATGGGCAAAACTGCCCAAAGATAGGTGTGGCATGCTTGTGGCATCATATTCAAAATTACTTGAGGCTGTAATTGCTGCCAAAAGTTGCATCAACAAAGTACTGAGTAAAGGCTGTGAATACTTTTGTTCATGTGATTTCTCAAGTTTTTTATTTTTAATAAATTTGCAACAACTTCAAAGACGCTTTTTTCACATTATCATTTTGGGTTGTTGTGTGCTGAATTTTATGGGCAAAATGAATTTAATCCATTTTGGAATGAGGCTGTAACACACACACACACACAAAAAGTGGAATAAGTGAAGCACTATGAATACTTCCCGCATGCACTGTACATGAGTGTGTGATGAGTGGAGGACCCAGGGAAGTGCGGATGTGGGGTTGGTTCAATGAGACCGACAACCAGATGGTCCAATGGTTGGTTTCAGACCTAGCCATGTTATTGGCGGATGTTTTCAGATAAGTACAAGATAAACACTTTAATTTTCTTCTTTTATTTCCACAATAGCAATACTATATTTTTATGAGCTATGACAAATTATTAACTGGCTTGTTTTACAGATTTGCCATTGCATATTTAAATGTTTTGGGTATTTCGGAACTAGAAGTATACATTTACAGTTCTGATAATGGTGTAGGTAGTTCTCACATTTCATTATTCATGTCTATCGTTTAAAAATCAGAAGGGTAGTTTATTTTTTTATCTCAGTTCTTTGGGATCTTTAGAGTTCAAACATAACCAAAAAACTGTTGAAAACTGTAAAATGGAAGTCAGTGAATGGAAGTTGGTGACATAAAAATCCAATAACTGTTCCAGAATACCAGAGTGTGTGTTGGAACCAATGAATGACTCACTAATAAACCACTTGTGTATTGAAAAAGTCTATAAGAAAATGAGATTCTTTCTCTTGTTGTTCAGAAAAGGTCAAAGCAGGTGTGAAAACATGATCCATCTGCTGCTGTGTTTCCGCAGAATCCAATTAATGACTCCAAGGACATTTATCAATAAATGGGATTCTCATCTGCCTGATGCTGATGCTCCTTTTCTAATCTAACCATAGAGGCTTTTAGAAGAAAGACAATAAAATATAATACAAAATAATACATAATAGATCAGAAATAGACTGAATAGATTAAAAAATCAGTTTTTATTCATGTGGTTTTAATTGTTCCAGTTAATTGTATTGTGCCATATTGCTGTAAAAAGGTTATAACTTTATGAAGAACTTCCTTTTGGAGAAACAGCTGGTCTGAGTGAGATCAAAGTGGATTACTGCCATTTTGTAACAACTGATATCTGCAAAGTTATTATTTTGTACATATAAGTGAGTGGTTCCCTTTTAGTCGATTCACTTGGTACAACGAAGGTACTATGGAACATCACACCCTCATGTGGCCTAGCTGAAGACCAACACCTTCTCACACCTTAATCGTCGAAAAATGACGCTTGTGACCAAGCGTCAAAATATGACGATCAGGGTGCCCTGAGCGTCGGTATCCGACGCCCGCGGCGAGACGGGCATTTGTGACCTATTTAACCTTCCCCTCACCCCCATTCTAATCTTAACCAGCTTGCACATGCAAAGCTTTGTTTCACGTCCGGTTGTTCCTCTCAAACACGCTTTATTGAAAATTTACACAGACTTACTGGGTTAAGGTTAGGATGGGGGTGAGGGGAAGGTTAAATCGCTAGAAGTTCAAGGTGAAATGTCGGTTAAATGTCCATGTCACCAGTTAAATGTCCGTGTCACCGTGGGCATCGGAAACGGACGCTGCGGCACAGCACGTGTCCCTGCGCGTCCTCTCCCGATGCCCTGGGGCACCCTGATTGTCATATTTTGACGCTTGGTCACACTCATCATTTTCGACGCTAAGGGTGTGAGAACGTGTTGTGAAGACACATTATCGCACCTATAAAGGTAAATCAGCATGACGCGAGGTGGTGGGCCCCAGTGTCATCACTCGGCTACAGTTCTTACCCCTACTGCACACTGGAAGCATCAGCAATTTTCAGATGCGTACCGGGAAGTGGCACGCCGCGCGACTGAAGATGGGAGATGGGATTGGATTCTATTTTTTTCTGCGAGCCACTTCTGGACTACGCCAATTGCCACAGTAAACAAAGGGCTAGACAGGAAATCACACAGGGTTTCAGTGTAAAATCCCCAGCTATTTGCAAAATAAAAGTATTGCAGCGATGCTATTTCATATATATGAAGCTTACGTGTGACCTAACAGCTTACTTACTCACAGCATTGTTCCAGAAGTGCAGCGGTGTGTGAAGAGGAACAACATTCCAAACGTCATCAAACAGCGATAACAACGCGATTTCCTTCTTTTTGGTTTAATGGCTGATTGCATAAACAAAACGTAACCTTTGGAGTCTCGAGGGATCATTTAATTGGCAGGAGTTTTGAGGGATTTCGTGAGTCGAGCGAGGAGCATGGCAGAGAAACTGTTTTGCTGCTGAGACTCTCCCAGTGTGCAATCGAATGCAGTGATTGTCACAAGTAAACCATTCTGTGCCGCTGATGCTTTCAGTGTGCAGCCATGGTTATGCTCTTCACCTCGCTGAGAACGTCTATTATTAGCTGTGCTATTGAAATGATAGCTTAACTGCTGGCGTTGACTTTGCTGGCTAGCATTTGCGCACTTTTTTTGTGGCTGTTTTCAGCTCTCTGCCTTGATGTCTTTTGCTTTTTTTCTTCTCCTGGCACTCGAAGCGAGCAGGCACTGTTCTTTTTGCTCCTGCCCCTTTTCTTCCTAAGGCTCTTTGTCCTGTCTTTTCTGACAGCAAATCTTTGGATTCTTTCTGGAAATATATTTTTTAAATGATGAATCTGGTCAACACTGATGACATTTTAACAAAATTCAGAATGGAGAAGGGAGCTCCCGGTTGGCTACATTTTGGATTTCTAGAAGTAAATCATGATGTGTCTTTGCTTTCTTTTCATTGAGAACCCAGAAGACGTATGGTGTGGATTTATGATTTTCAGGTACCTGCTGATTGGAGTGGGATACATTGGAAATTTATGGAGTTATAAGGGGCTGCTGGAAAAATCCCTAAGTTCCGGGAAGTTTACTGCCGTGCACTAAGCGCTCAGACTAGGACATTGCTGCAGGTGAATCGTGACCTGGATGCTCTGAGTGGCAACCTGGGGATGATTCTTCAATTCACACACAGGACCACGATGGATGTCCGAGCATTCCTAGATGAACAGTTTGCTGTAAAGTGGATTGGTCATCGAGGTCCAGTTGAATGGCCCCAAGGTCTCCCGATCTGACCCCCTAGGACTTTTAATTTGGGGTCATCTCAAGGCATTTTTGTCCATGGTGTTGTAGCCTCCAGAAATGATCTGTTTTTCAATCTACAGGTCACTTCTTCAGTATCGGGTCATTTGGAGACATAAGTCTTAACTGGTGCTTTAATCTGCAAGAAGATACTTTTGCTTCGCCAAGGTCTCTCCAAGCTCACTCTTATCTAAGACTGTTTTTATTCACAGCACAAGACGGATGAACTTTCTAAATTAAATCATAGGATCAACAATAATGGTTGAAGAATGATAACAATGTTTTGATTAATCTGTGTTTAAATTACTGTGGTTGAAATTAACATTATTAATGTTATGATCAGTAATTTTGGATTTAACAGTGAATATGTTAAATTCTATCGTCTAACAGCTCACACACTCAGACACGTGACGATGACAAGGTTAAGCTAATATCCTAACACATTACTTCCTGTTCCACCAATTGGAACTCCTGTTTCTGACGCAGGGCGTGTTTTCTGAGGTTTGTTGGTAAAAACCCTTTTTACATGTCAAATTCTAATTTGTTAGTAAATCAAAATATGAAGATCATTAAAACAGAGCTTACCACCGTGAGTCAGTTCTAGTTTTAGTTCTTGTGAGTTACGCTTTGCCTTACGCCGTGGATTGCACATATGCTGTACTGCAATTTAAATGAAAAGTAATGATGATGTTTCAACCATGCCAGTCACGTACTTTGAGACTTATCAGCTTGTAAAAGTTTGTAATTAGCATGATTACAAATTAGATATCGGCACGTCATAACATATCTCCTCTACCCTAACGTGGCTGCTACTTACCACATGGCCTGATTTATGGTGGTTCTTTCCTTCTGTGAGAAGTTTGCTGAACTTACAGCCCTTTTCCCTCAGTTTTCTCCATGTCTGGTTCGATGGCGTCACTTTCGTGAAGCGCATTTGTAGTCCTGGACTTATTTTCACACAAAACCTAAGATAACATTTCCTCCTGTTAGAAAATAAGGACATTCTTGGGATCAAAATGTCTTTAAAATTCACGGACATCATATCTGAAATCCATGGCACATAACAAGTTAGAAATAGAAAATTGCGTTTTTAGCCCCATTGACTTGCATTAATTTTGTCGTTCTTCTTGGGACCCATAGTGGGGAAGTAGATGGGTGTGAATTAGGCTCCCTATTGACATTCTGTTTGTTCTCAACAATTGTTTTATTTGTAATTCATTGTACCAGATTATACTGCCTTAGTTTAAGTCACCTTATACCACATTTTCACCTACTTAGTAATTCCTGGCTGACCACAGTTAGTTCTCTTCACAACGTACAACAAGACAGTTTGAAAGGGAAACACTGATTCTGCCCCTGAGCTGTTTCAATGGTTCATGGCAAAACTACATATTTACATATAAAGCATTGCCCAATCCTGGTCCCGGAGGGCCGGTATCCAGCAGGTTTTCTGCTCCAACAGACTTGATTCAGTGGTTGAAACACCTGTGCAGCAGCTGATCAGGCTCTGCAGAAACCTGTGAATTAGCTGCTGATTGAAATCAAGTGTGTTGAAACTAGGGCTGCAGCTATCGAATATTTTTGTAATCGAGTACTCTATCAAATCTTTTTTTCGATTACTCGAGTACTCTAATAAATTACCCTTTTGTGTTTGTAAACCATTATATAAAATAGCATGTTATAAAATATGAAAGACCTCTTAAAATGAGCAAGCAATTGCCAGTTATTCTTCAAGTTTTATTCAAAATTAGTTTTCAAAACTTCAGCACTTCAACTTTACTTCACAGTAAACAAATGCGTGTGCAAAAAATAAGTAAACAACCTGAGCCTATTTTCCCCTCGTGCGAGAATCTGCTAGCCTGCAAGCCAGACAAAAACTAGGAGGATAACTGTTGAAGTAGCACTGCGAGCGGCTGCGGCCCAAACAGAACCAGAACCGCTCACGGCGCATGTGCAAACAGCTCACCGGCTGTTTCCCTATTAACACACGTCCGTTTTAATTTCTACACTTTTTTTTCTCACACAATAACAAGGATTGTCGAGAAAGCATGTTTGCCGTGGTTATGTCGAATTATACTGATCACAAAACATTTATTTACTTTCTTTCGTTTTCCTCCGCCACTCTCATAAATACCCGTGTCCTCCTGCAGCAATCCCGAGGGACAACAAATATCAATAACAACACGGTAAAAAGTCCGACATATTGTGTAAAAACTGCTATTTTTAGCACATTTTAAGTCCGACGTGTTGCTACCAGACGTACGGTGTGAGCTGAAACTGAGCGCTACAAACGAAAAAGTCGCACAGTGTCCGCAGAACATATAGAAATATAGGCTAAAATGCATTATCTTGTAGAGGCTCCGAGTCCGCTTGCAGAAGTGACATTTACAGGTGCTGCAGCATGGAGGATGTGGTGTTGTGGTAGGCTAAATCAAGTTTACAGTATTTAAACCGGACTACGTTTTCCGCCTTACGTGAAATATGGTCCCACACCTTTGACATTTTCTGTCTTTTTCGCACTCCACCAGGGTTCAAGTTTTCCGCCATGACTTAAGAGAAACTTAAGTTACATTCGCTACTCGCGTGTGCATTCAGCCCAGTGGGCATGTGCGTCACTTATTTCGGTCCGGGTGAAACATGACCCCGTGCGTTTGCAAAGCCATGAATTAATTAAATATGAATTAAACGAATCCTCGAGGCAGAGAATTTGACTCGAGGATTTTTTGTACTCGAATTATTCGAGGTACTCGAGGAATCGTTTCAGCTCTAGTTGAAACAGAGTTCAAACTAAAACCTGCAGGATACCGGCCCTCCAGGACCAGGATAGGGCACCCCTGCACAGGCTACATATGCATGGCACCTCCAGCAAAAATGTAATTATATATTTGCATGAATAACCATTTAAAGTTGAATAAATGGCAGTGCAAATGTTTATGAAATATTGAATTTGCATGAACTGTTATGATTGTTTTTGTTTTGATTTTTTCAGATTAGAGCTGTTTTCATACAAATATAATTCACCTTGGTTTGGACACTGCTAAGACCAGTCCAAGGGTCTGCTACAGTTGTCATCAAAGGCATTTAACTGTGTTATCTAGTGCACACAATTCAGCTTTCACAGAAACAAGTCAAAACAGTAAAACTGACATCATCTATGTTCAGAAGAAGAAATTATTTGTACTGTATGAGCTCCATTATTCGTCATCTTTACAGAGAGCAAACTCTGAGGTTGTTTTTGGACACAGGTTGGTGGTTTTCCCCAACTATTTGTAATATAAACCAATGTAATATGCAGACCATGCTACTGTTTTTCTTTTCTTCATTTTTTCGGCCAACACAACCAAACTGCTCAGTTATGTCAACTATGTCATTTGCTGTATCTTCCTCCTTTGTTCAGTGATGTCACCTGAAGTTACAGGCTACAGCTTGACAAACGTTAGCCGTTAGCATGTTCCGCTGCTTCTGTGCCATTGGCTTATTCCAGCAATACTACTGGTCCAATGTCGAGCAACATTATTAAGCTTCCCATTAGCCTAGAATGAAAAAGGGAGGGAAACTTTTTTGAATGAACTTTTATTCACCCCCTTTTTTTCCTATCACACCACACATCCATTGATAAATACATATTGTTATTTAATTACCTTCCAGCCCTAATCTGGTTCTCAAACTTGATAGATGACAGAGGCTGGTTTGACTCTTTTGTCTGCATGTGAATAGCTAGTCAGACAAAGCTGCATCATACTTCCACCAGCTGTCCACACAGTTCTTAAACCTTTATTTAAGCAATTTGAAGTTTAGTTTTCAAGAATTCCAAAGCACTTTGTGATTCTAATTTACCCAATGTACAAATCATGGTGACAGTTTCTAGCACTTTGGTCAAATTTCCAACCATTTCACAACCCAGTGTCAACGTTGCCATGGTTACACACCAGACCACATAAAAATCCAAAACATGTAATTCTGTATCCCAAAAAATATTTCTAAGATTTTTACATATTTTAATGTAGTAAACGTACATTATTTTAAATTCCATAAAATGATAAACGACCTGCACTTGTAGCACCTTTCCGAGACAGAGGACACCAAAGCGCTTTACACTACAATGAATCATGCATCCATTTACACACATTCACACACTGATGGTGATGAGCCATGGTGTAACCACAGCTTACACCAGCCCCTGATCACCACCAGCAGGTAAGGTGGGTTAAGTGTCTTACTCAAGGACAACAGCAGAATCTTCTGCTGGGAGCTGGGCTTTCCCTCTGGTATTAACAATGTATGTATGTAACAGAATTCCAGCCTGTCAGAATAGATGTTTTGTTCGATGAGTGTTGGGTTTTGAAACATCCACGATGATAAAAACCAAATAAAGAGAAACAAACAATATATGTATTTCAGTTCTTCAGAAAAAAAACACAAATATTTTTTATAAGGAACAGCTCCCATCCATCAGCACACAACCGTCCTTGCATACACGTGATGACCAGCTTGACTTCATTAAGCACGCATATTACATCCATGACTTGTTTGATGGATAACATTGTGGCACCTCAGTAGATTTCACAGGAGCGCTTGACCTTTATCGACCCGGCCCACTCCAATATACAGCTCAATGAGAGGTTCTGTCTATTCATTGCATGATTGCTTTTGTCCAATCTTTCACCGAGCCAGAGCAGAGATATGTTTGTGTTTATGCAGCTGAAAGTAAAGCATTGTCTAAACAAGTGGAAGTAGGAAAGCTGATAGGATGGAGAAAGTGTTAAAACAGATGAAAGAGTCTGTGCAAAATACAAATTGTTTTAGTCTATGCTGTTATTTAAAAAATGTGCATTCTGTGTAGACTTCACACTTTGGGTGTTGGTTTGTCAGCTGGGATTCTATAAGCCAGTAGCAAAACTGAACTCAATGTCACTGGTGCAGGCCATGAAACGGAGATGTAAGTTTAGCTGTAATTGGGTAGGCTTTGATCTCTGAACTCAGCAGGAGGCTCGTTATGATCCATCCCAAGACATTTCCTCTGCGGGGCTCCATCTGCACAAACCCTCCTGGTTCTCTTCATTTTTTAGAACTGTAGGTACCCCCTAGCTAAATCTGACTTAAAGGCCTTCTCTGCTGCTTGAAGGTCAGTAACTGTTTTGTTTTTTTCCCACAGGGTTTGAGTAGCTGATGATTTACACCAATATCTCAGAGGCTGTCTTTTTTTCTTTCTACAAATTGTTTAAGTTATTTGAGTAAAACATATTCCTACTTCAAAAACCTTTGTAATGCATTTACTGGTTTCACTTGCAAATGTTACCATGTACTTACAGCCACAATGCTGGGCAGCTATACAGAATTCAGCCTGGCTTGGGATATATATACTGTATATATATATATATATATATATATATATATATATATATATATATATATATATATATATATATATAAATGTTTATTTTTTTAATGTTGATGATTATAACTGAAACACTAATGACAATCTCAATTTCAGTATCTCAGAATATTAAAATATCAGTTAAAGTAAATGCAAAAAAGTAATTTTATAAATGTTGACCAACTGAAAAGTATGAGCAAGAAAAGTGCACAATACTTAGTTGGGGCCCCGTTGGCCTGATTACTGCAGTAATGCAGTGTGGTATGGAGTTCATCAGTCTGTGGTGCTGCTCAGGTGTTATGAGAGCCCATGTTGCTCTGATAGTGGCCTTCAGCCCTTCTGAATTGTCAGTCTGGCATGTTGCATCATCCTCTTCACAATACCACATACATTTTCTATGCGGTTAAGGTCAGGAGTTTGCTGGCCAATCAAGGACAGGGATAGCATGAAGTGCTCTAAAACTTCCTGGTAGACGGCTGTGTTGACCTTTGACCTCAGAAAACACGAACCAAAACCAGCAGATGACATGGCACCCCAAACCATCACTGGCTGTGGAAACTTTAGACTGGACCTCAAGCAACGTGGATTCTGTGCCTCTCCTCTCTTCCTCCAGACTCTGGGACCTTGATTTCCAAAGGAAATGCAAAATTTACTTTCATCAGAACATAACTGTGGACGACTCAGCAGCAGTCCAGTCCTGTTTGTCTTTAGCTCAGGTGAGACATGTCTGATAGTGCCCTTGTTCAGGAGTGGCTTGACGCAAGGAATGGGACAGCTGAAACACATCTCTTACATACGTCTGTGTGTGGTGGTTGTTGAAGCACTGACTCTAGCTGCAGTCCACTCTTTGTGAATCTGCCCAACATTTATGAATAGGTTTTGTTTCACAATCCTCTCCAGGGTGAGGTCATCTCTATTGCTTGTACACTTTTCCTACAACATCTTGTCCTTTCCTTCATCTCTAATAATGTGCTTGGACACAGAGCTCTGTGAACAGTCAGCCTCTTTAGTAATGACCTTTTGTATTTTGTCCTCCTGGTGCAAGTGTGTCTTGTCAGCAGTCTTCCCCATGATTGTGTAGCCTACAGAACTAGACTGAGAGACCATTTAAAGGCTTTTGCAGGTGTTGTGAGTTAATTAGCTGATTAGAGTGTGGCACCAGGGGTCAATATTGAATCTTTTCACAATATTCTAATATTCTTAGATACTGAATTTGGGTTTTTCGTTAGTTGTCAGTTATAATCATCAGAATGTAAGAAAGTTATATTTTAAACACATCGGTCTACGTGTAATGAATGTATTTCGTGTCTTTAGGCATTAACCTTCATTTGGACGATTCTCAGCAGGAAGAAGCTCAGATGAATCAGCTCCTTTGAAGCATTTATTCCACAGAACCACAATCTTTATCATTTTTGACCCATAGTACACTTAAATAATCAGGTTTTGTAATGATAGACATAGTGCTGCCAACATACCTTTTTACTAGGGATGAGCGAGTACACCACTATCTGTATCTGTCTCTGTTCAACCATCTAAATTATCTGTATCTGTCCTCGGAGTGGGCGTGGCATAACCCGGAAGTAGGTGTGGTCTAACCGGAAGTGGGTGTGATTTACATCAATACATTATTTTAAATATGAAATTGATATGGATTGATCAGACATTGCTATGTGTATTGTTTATTTGAAAACTATTTACAGAGCAGCCTCAGAATAGAGATTAAATATGTTTGATCACAAAAGTAAAGGAACTGTTACAGAACACGTTTTTCAATAAAATCAGAACATTAATATTTAAGTGCATGAATTAATACATCTAAACTCATGCAGTAGGAACTAGGAAATATGAAATACTAGAACCAGACACAACATTATATATTTGTTTCATTTTAATTTGGTTAAACAGATTTTTTCTTAACATTCTTGGCATTGTTCCCCACACAAAGTTAAACAAAACAATGTTGATTAAGGTGTGTGTGTGTGTGTGTGTGTGTGTGTGTGTGTGTGTGTGTGAGAGAGAGAGAGAGAGAGATAGAGGGAGGGAGAGAGAGAGAGGGAGAGAGTTAAAAACATTAAAAAATAAACCGACCAGAGCGGAGACAGTGACTGACGCAACACATCAGCTCTGTCTCGTCAAATGCACTACGTAAGTGACGAAACAAGTTACTTTAAATATTCAACCAAAAAAGAGGCGAGCTGAGGAGAACCTAGGGACTACTGAAGAAATGTGAGCAACAGTGAAGCAAGCACAGACAGATCCGTTACTGTCTGTGTAAGTGCAGATGGGCCGGACGGACTGAGCTCCCGGCTGCAGAGTTTGTGTGTAGGGAGGGGCGGGTGCTCTATGTGACTGGCCAATCACAGAGCGTGAAGACAGTCAGTTACCCAATGAGGATTTTCCTTCAGCACGATTACAGATATTTACGAGCGACACCTAATGAGATAATGTTACTGTGGCCATGCTCAGGACGCAGATGTCTGGAGCGCGTCAACGATCAGAGCTTTGCATGAGCAAGCTGGTTAAGGTTAGGATGGGGGTGAGGGGAAGGTTAAATTACAAGAGGGTAAAGGTCACAATTCGGTCAAACGTCCGTTTAACCGCAGGCGTCAGATACCGACGCTCTGGCACAGTGCGTCGCCTCCCAACACGCAGGGTCTCATCACCTACTGTCTTTTCCGAGGACTGCATTTTGTCGGTCATTATCACGCGACAGCGACTAGTCTATGAAAGGCATAAAAAGTCACTACAGAGCAGTGAAGTCGACTAGTTGACTAGTTCATACAACTCCTACTGCGCAACGCTGTAGTTTTTTAGCTGTAGTAAAAAAAAGGCGTCTAACGACAGCGCAAACATCATTTATTTTTTATTAGAAGGAAGGCTTTTAGCGCTTCTACTTGTTGTGGTTTTAAAGACATTCAAGTCATTTAGAACAGAGGAAAGAGCCGCAGCAAACTCCGCCACCATCTTTGTTGTTTCTGAAAAACTGAGCGTTGCTGTGCGTGATGTCCAATGCAGTAGTTTTTTAGCTGTAGTCAAAAAGGGCGTCTGGCGACAGCGCAAACATCTTTCTTTAGAAGAAAGGCTTTTAGCGTTTCTACTATTTGTTGTTTTAAAGACGTGTCCAAGTAATTTAGAACAGATGAAAGAGCTGCAGCGAACTCTGCTTCAGTCGCCATGTTTATTACAAACTCAGCGTTATGAGCACTGATTGGCTCAGTTAGAATTCTCAGGGGGTGGGGTTATTTGAATAGGAGAGTTCCCAGACCCTTTCTCTGTGCAGAATTAAACAGAGGTGGAGTCTGGCAGGCCAGGCTACTGAATTTCAGCTAAAGAGTTAAAATTGAGATAAAATAATGTATCTCACTCAGAACTACCCTTTGCCAAGGCTAAAACATCTCCTAAAGGACGTGGGTGATACATCTTTAGGCACCTAAAGCAGGAGGTCATGCTACTATGCTAGCATATCAGATAGAGGAACAATGTTGTGATGCTTTTTTCTCCAACAGCCATGGAACTCGATTTTCCAAGAAACCTTAATTTTTTACTCTCACTTATATTGGATGGCTGAAAGATGAAAAAGGTATTGCTACACTGTGGTACTTCGATCTTGGCGTTAAAAGACATACTCTGCAACTTTTTCCTGTTTTTAAATTATTTTCTTGGTTGTGTTAAAATGACCCTTTACAGGGTTAATGAAATGCCACTCAGACCCCCACCACCCCTGTTAATAGAATACTGCACTTGCAACTCCGGAGTAGCCCGTCCGGTCCCTGAAGGACTTAGTAAAGTGGAGCCTAGCAATGTAGTCTGGTTCTAGCACGTTTCCTGCCTCTTTAAGATCAATGCTAATTTGTTTAGTGATGATTCACTCCTGTAGACACTAATGAAGGCTGAGGAGGCATTTCAGCTGTTGGATTAAGGTTTTAAAAAGATGAACACACAACGAGGAGATGACTTTTACTTTTGGTTTTACTAAACGAACACTAGGGGGTGCTAAAAGCAAGCTATTAAAAGTGACATGGTCAGGGTTGCAAATAAAACCCTGTATTGAATATACTTGTTTCTGGTTAATAGAGAACAGTACACACCCTAAACACTAACACTTGAGGAGACTGTGAGGTACAACAGCCAACTACTGAAGGTCATGTCATACTTTACCAGCTTTTTAGGAACTGTGATAATTATTCGACCTTTATAGAACAACCTTATACAATCCTTTAAACTAGACCAGAATTGTAAACTTTCTAATGACTGGTTGTGGCAGTTTTCTGCTGTATATTTGATTACAGTATTGTACCTGTTTTTGTTTATTTCATGTAAGACAGCTGATGCGGCATCTGCTTAAAGACAACAAACGATATTTAGCTAATCCCGGCATGGTTACGTTGATGCTCACTGCTGACCTGTTGATTTGTTATCACTGTTCCAGTTCAAATAAAATTCAGTCAAACGGAAAAAATACAAACGTTTTACAGACTGTTTTATGCTGTATTTTGATTCAGAGAACATGTAAGGTGATGTAAGATGATGTTTATACACTGTAGTAAATTCATCCTGTGTGAAAAAATCCAGTAAAAACTCACTTGTAAATCACTTTACAACAAATCAATACTAACTGTGTTTCCACTCCAGTGTTAATTATGTTGTAATTAAACCCAGACAAAACATCATATCCTGGTATTGGTCATAAAGGACAGAGTGGTGTATTTGTCTGCTTTAAGATCTAGCACACCAGTTCCTGACTGGTTCCCTTCAGCCTTGTGTCCTCCAGCTGGTCTGCAGTTTGTCTCCGTCTCTGAGAAACAGGCTGTCATTCACAGCCACACTGTTTATTTTTTGACCTTTGCATTTGTTGTATCTGCCTGTCCTTTGGCTGGCTTTGCAATTGGAGCTGTGTCCTCGGAAGCGGGACAAGGAGGATGAGATGAAAGATTCATATGGGTGCACGGCATGAGGGAGGTGGCAGGAGATCTCCACCAGAGAGAGTTAATTAGTATCTCCCTTTCCAGAGCAATCATTCTGTTCTTGACATTTCATCAGACTTTTTTTCTGAACAAATCTCCCGACTGGAGGAGACAGGCAGGGAGACGGAGAGGAAGTGCTTGACCTTGGTTAGATGTTGTGCTGCATTGCTGCGTTCAGTCTGCCTGGCCGTGATAACGTTCAACATGAAACAGTGGAATGAGCCCACAGCTCTCTCAGAGGCCTGTCTCTTTCACCTGAGAGGTTATCTATTATTGTGTTGAAAAGGTCCACACATACTGTTGTAAAAACAGAAGTAGGCCTTCTGTCAATTCTAAGAACCCATTTATCAGGACATATAACAAATAATTTACTAGGGCCTTGCCAGATCTTAAAAATACATACAATTAAATTACAAGTTAGATTATATCAGTATTCATCTGATGATAAATATATTGTGTTTTTATGGTGAAACCAGAGGTCAAAATTACCAGCTCCTCAGTAGGAAGCTATTGGCTGTCTTAAGGTGTTGTTTGATGCCCTCCTCTAACTAGACATTTGTATGTAGTGCATGCATATGTATAGAAGTGTATAAAATAATGAAGAAGCAAAATAAACCACATTTATGGTGCATGACTCCTTTGTTTTTTAAAGTGGTTCAAGAATTTGACTACTTTTAACTTTGATGAGCAGCTTGGGGTAATGTGTGTGTAATTAGCTTGTTTTCTATCTTTATTCCCCCGGCGATCACCCCACAACACGGCAACAGTTTACCATAGTTGTATGATGTAACCAATCAAATGAATAATAGATTATAAGCTGAGACTGAGTGCTCTGTTTTAAAGGACTCGTAGGCCGCCAACATCTGCCTTGTGCTCTTTTGATTGCTCTCAATTCCACTTGATTCCTTAGAAATTATTCAGTCTGTTGAAAGCCATTTCATGTTTTCCTGGTAATGCTGCTCATCTGCACGCATGATGGAAGTGACTGACGGGGTCGTCAATAAAGTTTAACAAAAAAAAAAAAAGACCCAAGAAACTGAAGGGAAACTTCAGTGCTTGTTGAAGCTGGAGAAGTCGCTATCCCATAATAAGTTGTTTCCATGTCTGATCCCTCCACAGACATGGACATCAGGAGATTTCTCACAAAGAATCATAAAGTAAGTTAAAAACTCCACAGGACAGGGTTTAGTGGAGTTAGCTGCTAGTCAGTGTTCTTCACCAGCTCGGCTCTACATTTATTAGGCATTCTGGTTCTGTCGTTCTGATCCAATCTGTTGTTCTTAGTAAACAATAATGTTCCAGATAAACACAATGGCTAAAGTCAATTCTGACTAGGAGAAAGTCTCACTTTGAACACTATAATAGTGTTACTTGTAAAACATCTAATTTCAAATAGAATAAAAACATCCAGCTATCAGTAAATTAATTTTAATATCTACACAATTAAACTAGATGTCACCCTCTAACCAGGGCCACCTGAACCAGCTCATAGGCCCTGGGGCAGAGAGGCTCAGTAGGCTCTTAAACCCTTATTCATACATTAATTACATCACAGATCCACTAACACAACAACATCTTTAAAAATTCATAAATATTTTACTTGCAGAATTTGTTGTTGTCATTTAAAATGTGTTGCTCAGTGTGCCAGTTCGGACACGCCCCCGGTCAGACCAGCAGTTCCGTCCTCTCCAGGCGGAGGAGCAATGCCCGCGGCCCAGCTGATAGAGCTTCAGGCGGAGCTTGGCCGGATCCGCCAGCTCGTCAGCGACCAGGAGTCTCACCTGGACACTCTAGCTTCCTCGTCTGAGAGCCAGAAGAGCAAGCCCGAGGTCCACCCAGCGGAGCTCGCCGGTCTCCGGGCTGAGCTGGCACAGCTCCATCAGACCCTCAGTTTTAATCAGCTCCAGCTGGAAGGTGTGTCCTCCCTGCTCACACAGTTTCCAGCAGTGGTCCCGGAGGTCGCACCGCATCCGGCCCAGAGGCTGACGGAACCGGCCCAGAAGCTGACGGATCGGGCCCAGAAGCAGACGGTACCGGCCCATAAGCTGACGCATCGGGCCCAGAAGCAGAGGGGACCGGCCCAGAAGCAGACGGTACCGGATCCGGTCCAGAGGCCGGCGGTCCAGAGGTCGACGGTCCAGAAATCGAAGGACCAGAAGTCAACGCCCCCGGATCAGAAGCCGATGCTCCCGGACCAGAGGCCGACTCCCCTGGGCCAGAAGTCGATGGTGGTCGACGCCCGGTCCTGTCCTGTGGTCGACACCCCTTCCTGTTCTGAAGTCGACACCCCTTCCTGTTCTGAAGTTGACACCCCTTCCTGTTCTGAAGTCGACGCCCCTTCCTGTTCTGAAGTCGACGCCCCTTCCTTTTCTGAAGTAGACGCCTCCTCGTGCTCTGAAGTAGATGCCTCCTCGTGTTCTAAAGTCAACGCCTCCTTGTGTTCTAAAGTCGACGCCTCCTCGTGGTCTGAAGTCGACGCCTCCTCGTGTTCTGAAGTCGACGCCTTCTCGTGTTCTGAATTCGACGCCTCCTCGTGTTCTGAAGTCGACGCCTCCTCCTGTTCTGAAGTCGACGCCTCCTCATGTTCTGAAGTCGACGCCTCCTCTGAAGTCGAAGTCTCCTCTGAAGTCGAAGTCTCCTCTGAAATCGACGTGTCTGAAGCCGTCTCCTCGTTTGAAGCCGACATGTCTGAAGCCGTCTCCTCGTCTGAAGTCGACGTGTCTGAAGTCAACGTGTCTGAAGCCATCTCCTCATCTGAAGTCGACGTGTCTGAAGCCGTCTCCTCGTCTGAAGTCGACGTGTCTGAAGCCGTCTCCTCGTCTGAAGTCGACGTGTCTGAAGCCGTCTCCTCGTCTGAAGTCGAGGTGTCTGAAGCCGTCTCCTCGTCTGAAGTCGACGTGTCTGAAGCCGTCTCGTCATCTGAAGTCGACGTGTCTGAAGTCGACGTGTCTGAAGCCGTCTCCTCGTCTGAAGTCGACGTGTCTGAAACCGTCTCCTCGTCTGAAGTCGACGTGTCTGAAGCCGTCGCCTCGTCTGAAGTCGACGTGTCTGAAGCCGTCGCCTCGTCTGAAGTCGACGTGTCTGAAGCCGTCTCCTCGTCTGAAGTTGCCTCTGAAGTCGTCGCCTCTGAAGTCGTCGTCTCTGAAGTCGTCTATGAAGTCGTCTTGTCTGATATCGCCTCTGAAGTCATCTCTGAAGTCACCTTATCCACTCTAGAGGTCGACGCTCCCTCTGGTCCGACGTCTCCACCGTCTCCGGTTCCAATGGTGGTTCTGAAGGTCGCTCCGGTCCAGCCCGTCCCAGAGACTATGTCCCCGGCCCAGCCTGCAGAGCTCCTCTGCCGCAGGCGCCGGCCTCCAAGGGTCCGTCGCCTCCTCCTCTGCCGCAGGCTCTGGCCTCCAAGGACCCGTCGCCTCCTCTTCTGCCGCAGCTGCCGGCCTCCAAGGGCCCGTCGCCTCCTCCTCTGCAGCAAGCGCCGGCCTCCAAGGGCCCATCGCCTCCTCCTCTGCCGCAAGCGCCGGCCTCCAAGGGCCCGTCACCTTCTCCTCTGCCGCAGGCGCCGGCCTCCCAGGGCCCGTCGTCTCCTCCTCTGTCCCAGGCACAGGCCCCCAGACTCTGCTGGTCCCTGCCGCCTCTCCATCGGTCCCTCGGTTCCTCTGGGCCCTCCCTCCGGGTCCCCCTCCTACCGCCCTGCTCCTTGGTCCTGTGAGCGTCTGGGATCTGCCCTTGGAGGGGGGGGGGGGGGGGGGGGTACTGTCACACCCTGTCCTGTCTTCCCTTATGTTTTAGTCTGTGTCTCCGTTGATTGCTCCCACCTGCAACTTGTTTCCCAATCACCCTAGCTCCCGCTCCTCGTGTATTTAAACCCCTTCTGTTCTGTGTTTCATGTCGGATCATTGTTTCAGTTGTCCAGTGTGTGTCTTCAATAAACTTATGATAAACGTACTTGCCTGTTCGCCTTCTTCCTCCCCGCATTTGGATCCTACCTCTGCTCCACTCACCGGCACACGTGTGACAATATCATTTCTGGTGATTAATTGATTTAAGAAACAAAATCTATGAGGAGCTATTTGAGAACAGAAAGAGCTGGTTCATTTTAGTGAGCTGGGGTCTCATTTATCAAACATTGCATAGAATCCTTACTAAAACCGTACTCAAGCTCAGCAAAACAAATGTACTTAAGCCAAGTAGGTTTGTGATCTATCAAACATGGAGTACGCACAGCTAAATGTAATCTCCGCTTCATAAATCGGAGACTAACGAGAATGTTTCTCAGCTGCATTTTAGTCACATCCCGCCCTCACCACGCCCACTTACTGCCATAAATAGTCAATGCAAAGTGCCTTGTGGATCTCATGCATGTACATAAGCCGGCTGTTGCAGCGCTCCGCCAATGACATGGCGACCGTAGATCACGGCAGATCAAGGAAGCGCTATTTCACTGAAGCAGAAATTGAGGTACCTGTGGGTGAGGTGGAGAAATGAAAGGAAGTGCTTTTGCAAAACAAATAAGAGAAAATCCACAAAGTGGCACAGCGTTGCTGAAGCCGTCAATGTTGTGAATTCTTCAGAGAGATCTGTGGCAGATATAAAAAAAATGGTCCAATCAGGATTCGATCCCCAGACTCCCGGGTGAAAGTCATGCACGCTAACCAGTCACCCAAATAGAGATCTTCCTTGTCCAAGTAGCCAGGGCGCATGATCAATCGGGTCAAAGTGACAGGACACACACACTGTCACAGATGCATGATATTCTGTCTCAATCTGTCCCCCTGCTGATATTCTGCATTCCGTATTCTGTGCTTCAGGCTGTGTGTGTGTGTGTGTGTGTGTGTGTGTGTGTGTGTGTGTGTGTGTGTGTGTGTGTGCGCGCACGCGTGTGTGTGTGTGAGTGTGCGCCGGGGCGCAGATAGGATTTTCAAATTTGGGGGGACAAAGTTCCAATGTACCCTCCCCCAAACACATACACACACACGCACATTAGAGCTGAGGAAAATAATCAAATAATAGAAGCATTGAGATGCGGACATAAACGATTCTGCATCGTAGAAGAGTACGCCATAATCGATTATAGTAGAATGTAGTTTTGTTTTTTTAACGGCGGCACCAGCACAGCATCCAAATCTCTCAGAGTGAGTGTTCTCCACATTTACCAAGTATCGTTTTGCCTTTATGTGGTACTGCAGGGCTGAGCGCTGGAGCTGTAACCTGACACCGAATCTGAACCAAATCAGCCCGACCGGTTCTGTTGGATTTGGGCCTTGAATTAAGTTAATTTAGCAGGTTGTCGCGGGGCGCGCTCCGCTCGCTCACACAGCAACTGAGAGAGAGAGAGACATTGTCTGTTCACACAAGAGAGAGGATCGGCGGACGCTCCTCCAAACACGCATTATTGTTTTCATAATTTCAACTTGAAGTGCTCAGTCAGATCGAGTGTTGTGATGTCGGGAGATCCGGTCTTGGGGAGGTGGCAGTGGAGAGTGACTGCGACTGCAGTGTAATCATCTTTTATTTCAGGACACAGAGAAGTTAAAAGGAGAGAGAAATAGAAGATAGAAGTTCTTGTTCCACTTTATTCTTTTGTTTCATGATGATGAACTGACGTTAAATTCAGTTTAAAGAGAAGCTGGGAGGAAGCTTTGGTTCATTTTAAGTTACAGGAGGTCTTGTCTCCTATCTGCTCCTCCAGAGACAGCATGGACATGAGGGTTACATGGTGAGGGTCCCACAGGACAGATTAGTGGAAAGGTTTGTAGTTAGCTGGTTAGTTAAGGAGATCCATTAGCTGGGTAATTTAATCCTAATCCAGCCCACAGCCTCCTGCTGGTGTTATTATCAGAAAGAATAAAACACACATCTTAAATATTATGGGAAGTTTAGAATTTGTTTTATGTTTTATTATTTTCTGCATCAAACAGAACTTGATTCATTCTCCAACATTTCAGAAAAGAACCACTGGGTTCAAATAAAATAACAAACTAAGTCAAACGTTTCATTTGGTGTTATTTCTGACACCCTTCAACCGTGGCATAAATATCTGACTCTAAAGATGCTCAGAGACATTAAACACTCATATATGAACCCATTATGTATTTTATTATAACATAATGTGTCCTGTAGGTTTTCAGTACTTTTTCAGATTTTGTGAGTTTTTGCAAAGCGTGTTTTTCTCAGCCTGAGGCGTGGTGTTGAACGAGGAAACAGATTGTTTTACTTTATTAAATCTTCTTAAACGTTTAAAAAAGTTTTTTCCAAACCTGTTGTGAAGGGAGAGCTTTTGAGGGATGGCAGGTTGTGTCAATTACGTTTTTGATTAAAAAATAAAAAATAAAAAGCAATTATCTGACATCTTCTATTTATCGATGAAAACAAATCAATATGAAATAATCGTGATGCATCGGGATATCGAATCAAATTAGGAGACAAGTGAAGATTCACACCTCAAACGCAAGTACATATTCACAAACTATTGCAAGCGCCTTAACTAGAGCTGAGTCAGTTTGTGTAATTTCACTCAATGGTTTATGTAAAAACTAACACTTTTATGTACGTGTTAGAAGCCATTATGCAGTGGAACTCTGGCAACAAAGCTCTGCCTGATCAACACTATCCAATTCAGTCATTTGTTATTCTCCCAATCTATTACTAACCAAAACCTCATGCTTTATGCAAAACATTAAATGATTTTCAGCATACCAATCTTTACAGAAAATATAAAAGCCCTAAAAAACTGCACCTAAAATATATTTAAAAAACAATATTCAGTTGTCACTTAGAGCAGCAGTTCCCAAACTTTTCAGCCTGACCAACAGATGTTCCTTCTTACTTTTACGTTATTTGGAAAATTTCATTATATTTGGAAATTTTGTATTTATATATAAATATATAAATTTCCTTTTTAAATTTTATATTTTACTTATTTTTATGATCATGTGACACACTTTGACTTCCGTATTTAAAGCATCGGCATCTGCCTCATTTTACGGCTTCTTTTTTTTACATTGTCGCTACGTCTATCACGTTAGCTATGTTTTAACCATCATTTCTAGAAGGTTCAGAGAAGGTTAAACCAGTGGCGGCTGGCCAGTAGAGGGCGATAGGGCGCCGCCCTCCCAGTTTTTCCGTGTTTTTAATTTTTATTTAAAAAAAATAAATAAATAAAATTAACAATAATCACATATTCTAAGTTAATTGTGTGTTTTGTAACAAAAATAAACCATATATATATATCTATATTGGTCTCTGCCGGTCTCTGCCGATCTCTGCCGAGCGGTGGAGGCTGTGTGCTGTTTTTCAATCGCCCAAACAGGACGAGACCAGCTGTCCAATTGCTGACAAGAATATCAAAGGGTAGGAATGGGAATGTATCCAATCAATGTCAACGTTGTTTCAGAACGTTTCAGAAGCATGATGGGCGATGGAGCTACCGCCAAAGGTTTCGTTGGTGTTCGGTAGAACTCGGCAGAGCCGTTTTTGGTCGTGACGCAGATGTAACATGGACGCCGCCGGTGACTACAACCAGCATGGATACCGGATCTCAGCAGCCACTGAATTCAGTTCAGTCTCTTCTCCAGTATCCGTTTGAGAGGAGATCTATGGTTGAAAAACTTAATGTCAAAGAGCTTGGACCAGATCAGCCCGACATCAAGATAAGCCAGCAGGAGAAGGAGAAGGGTAAACTGTACACACTAGGCTTCTCCCGAAATTGGTACACCAGGAAGGCTTGGCTAGCTGGATGCAATCACGCTAATGCGTTATTTTGCTTTCCGTGCTTGTTATTCAAAACGGCTGGGACAGATAAGGCATGGATGAGTCAGGAGTTACAGACATGAAACATTTTTCTGAGAAGGTGAAGAAACACGAGTCATCCTGGGCACACATGGACAACACGGTGAAGCTAGCCATGCTAGGCAGCAGAGCTAACGTTGCCATGCAGGGAACTACAGCAGCTGGGTGCAGAGGTAAGCTGTACATTACATTTCTGTGAACAAGACAATCAGAATCAGAAATCCTTGGTTGTCCCACAAACCGGGACATTTGTTTAATAACATGTTTAATGTGCAATAATGGTAAAAACTAATTTCAACACGCATACTTATTATACATATTTAATCACGTAAATGTGTATTTCTTGTAAATATGTACATACATCAATCTGATTCCATTTTACTTGTTACACTTCTGCTGCAGCAAACAAATTTCCCAGCTTTTGGGACAATAAAACATTTCTGATTCTCAATTAGATGTTTTTACCTCAAATGTAAAAACATCTGATTGAGAATCAGAAATGTTTTATTGTCCCAAAATACTGGGAAATATGACATTTGTAAGAGGATACTGATGACATTATTTCCTATGAAAGTGTTTCCTATGTACTTATCTGTTGTTTTTTATTTATCATATGACAGGTTTTTCACACCATCCTGAGCCATGCAAAAGAAGGTTCTTGTCACCACACCCATGACCACAGCCGAAACAGAAAGGTGCTTTTCTACTTTAAAGAGGACTTTCCTTGAGGAACACCACGACACAGGATGGGCTGAATGCTCTTGCCATGCTCTCCATGGAAAAAAAAGCTTGTCACAAACATTCCTGACTTCAATAAAAAGCTAATCGAGAGCTTTGCCACTCAGAAGGACAGAAGGGCAAAATTTCTGTACAAATGAGGTATCACACATACACAAATGCATCCACTTGATCTTTGTATAAAGTTGACCTTGGCACAACACTCCAGAAATATTTAACAGTGTAAATTTCTGGAATTTTGTCTAAGTAGTGTTTACTACCATTACTGTAACAGTGACCTGCTCATAATTTTTGGTGTTCACTCAAATGTTGAAATTAAACAAAATGTTTTTGTTACTTGCCTCTTGCATTGCCTATTTACCATTTATGGTCGTGTTATTTTATGTGCAATTTAATGCAGTATTTTTCAACCTTGGTCTGCAAGGCAGCGTGCCAATAGTCAGACACACCTGGATTAATCAGTTTGTCCAATGATGTAAGACAGGAAATAAAAGAGCTGTGCTTAATTCAGGAAATAGTGAAGTTGTGCACAAAGCTCAGAATGTCATGATCCTGTTCCTGCCAAAGACCTGTTACCACAGCAACCACTGCTGCACCTCATCAGCTCCATTCACTCCACCTGTTCCGTCATCAACCTTATTCACCACACCTGCTCCTCCTGCTATTTAATATCCACTCAGCCACCCAGCCATTGCCAGATTATCGAACGTTCTCCTAGTAGATTCTCCAGCATTCTCTTACCTTGTCTCCTGATCCCGACTCTGTTCCGTTCCTGACCTTGATTATTGGATTATCCTGTTGGCTCCGACTCTGCTCCGTCTCCGACTCCGATTCTTGGATTACCTTGTCTGCACCGCTGCCTTTCTGATCCTCTGGCTCCGACTCTGCTCCGTCCCCGACTTCGCTTCCTGGATCTCCCTTGTGGATTATTCTCTGCTTCAGATCTCCCGGTAACGACCTCCTGCCTCCTGACATTGCCTCTGCCTCTCTCCTTTAAATAAACTCGTTTAACTGTCATTCTGTGTTGGGTGTTTTTACGGATCCGCCAGTCAGCTCGTTACAGAATAATCTGGCCACAATGGATCCAAACCCAACATCAGAGTGGCGTGTTAGTGTGGAGACGGCAATAAACAAACTGGAAAACAAGACGGAGGAAATGCTAAACTTGCTACGAGCTAACCAGCAGATATCGCAGCCAGCTGCTTCCGGTTTAACACCAGACTCCACCCTCCTGCCCCGAAGTTCTCCTATTCATGAGCCACGTCTGGTTCCGCCTGAAGTATTCCGAGGTGACTCAAAGAACTGCCGTGCATTTCTTACACAATGTGAGATCCAGTTTGAGCTGCAGCCTTCCTCGTTCCCCACGGAGCGATCACGAGTGGCATACGTCATTTCCTTATTGTCAGGACAAGCCCGTGTTTGGGGAACTGGAGAATGGGCAAGGAACTCTGGAATCTGTTACAATTACCATGATTTTGCTCATGAACTTATAAGGATTTTTGATCCACTATTACCTGGTCGTGAAGCCACCCGCAAACTCATGACATTAAAACAGGATAACAGAAGAGTCACGGATTACATCATTGACTTCCATGCGATTTCTGCCACCAGTGACTGGAATGAGCCCGCTCTAATGGACATGTTTTACCAAGGTCTTTCTGACAGAATCAAAGACGAGATGGCCACCCGGGAATTCCCTAACACCTTGGTAGAACTGGAGAACCTCGCTACTAGGATTGATCTTCGACTATTGGAATACAGGAGAGACAGAACAACCCGGAATATTAATCAGCCTGCACCAGCCCCTTACCGTCCTGCTCGTCAGTCATTCTCAGGTGAATTATCTAAGACTGGTTGTGCTTCTACTCCCATCCGGACTGAGGAACCCATGCAACTGGGCAGGTCACAATTATCACCCGAAGAGAAGACCAGAAGGAGGAATCTTAATCTATGTCTGTATTGCGGCAACCCGGGGCACATAATTCGGAACTGCCCGTTAAAAGGACAGGCCCAGTAGATATCCAGAGGCGTCTACTGGGTCACATTAATCCGAAGTCCTCGTCCAGACCTCCAATCATTGCCGTATTTTCCTACGCAAATCAGGAAACTAAGCTACCAGTATTCATTGACTCTGGCGCTGACACAGAGTTCATGGATTATAACACGGCCAAGACTTTGGGATTGGAGCTTCAACCCGTGTCGGGGACTCAGGATATTCTGGCTATTGATGGTCATACTATGTATCGTGCTACCCAGGAGACGAAACCTATAAACATGAGGATTGAAGGTAACCACACAGAGACTCTAAAATTTCTGGTTATTAAATCTCCTAGTCTTCCCATCATTTTGGGCAACACCTGGTTACAAAAACACAACCCACAAATTGACTGGTGCAAAGGAAAGATTCTTCAATGGTCTGCTCACTGCCATCATAACTGTTTAAACTATGCCTCACCATCTACTCAGTCTATGCAGGATTCCCAGGACATCTACCCTGACCTTTCGAAGGTACCCAAGGCGTACCATGATCTGAAAGAGGTTTTCAACAAACATCGTGCCACCTCTCTTCCACCTCACCGCCCATATGACTGTGCTATTGACTTATTACCTGGTACCTTTCCTCCTAGGGGCCGTTTGTTTTCCCTCTCTATTCCCGAACAAACGGCCATGACCAAATATATTCAGGAATCACTTCAGGCAGGACTTATCCGACCATCCTCCTCCCCAGCCGGAGCTGGGTTTTTCTTTGTGGAAAAGAAAGATGGTTCCCTCAGACCTTGTATTGACTATCGTGCCCTGAATGACATAACCATAAAAAATCGTTACCCCTTACCACTCATAAACACTGCTTTTGACTCTCTTCACAATGCCCGAATATTCACTAAACTAGATCTACGCAATGCCTACCACTTGGTTCGTGTACGTGAAGGAGATGAATGGAAGACTGCTTTTAACACCCCCACGGGGCATTATGAGTATCTGGTGATGCCATTTGGACTAACTAATGCACCTGCTGTTTTTCAGGCCCTCATCAACGATGTTCTTAGAGACATGGTGGGCAGCTATGTGTTCGTCTATCTCGATGATGTTTTGGTTTTTTCTCCTGATCCAGAGACCCACCAGAAACATGTACATGCTGTACTTCTCCGCCTCCTCCAGAATAACCTGTTTGTCAAGGCTGAAAAGTGTGAATTCCATCGTACCACTGTCTCTTTTCTTGGTTTCACTATCTCTCCCAATCAGATCGCCATGGATCCTGCCAAAACTTCTGCCGTCGTCAACTGGCCCATTCCCACAACCCGCAAACAGCTCCAACGGTTCCTAGGATTCGCCAACTTCTATCGGAGATTCATCAAAGGTTACAGTAAGATCGCTGCACCCCTGCATGCCCTCACTTCCAACAAGGTCAGTTTTCTATGGAACAAGTCAGCCCAGGACTCATTTCAAAAGCTCAAAGACATGTTTACGTCCGCACCAGTCCTGCATTTACCCGATACCACAAGACAGTTTATTGTGGAAGTTGATGCCTCTGCCTTTGGAGTTGGGGCTGTCCTCAGTCAGAGGTCCAGGGATGATAAAGTACATCCATGTGCATTTTTCTCCAAGACTCTTTCATCCACAGAGCGCAATTATGATGTCGGGGATCGGGAACTTTTGGCCATCAAACTCGCTCTGGAGGAATGGCGGCATTGGCTGGAGGGGGCTGTTACACCATTCATTGTGTGGACCGATCATCGGAACCTGGAATACATCAAAACAGCTAAAAGACTCAATGCTCGACAAGCCAGGTGGGCAATATTTTTCAGTCGTTTCAACTTCACTCTGTCTTATCGCCCAGGAGAAAAGAACACAAAACCCGATGCCCTGTCCAGATCTATGGAACCCGCAATAACCAACCAGGACTACGACCCCGACACTCTGATTCTCCCACAAAGGATATTGCTTGGAGCATCCAGATTGGAGCTGGAGAATCAACTCCGACAGGCGTACCAGCAGTATCCTGTGCCTCCCCAGTGTCCTCCCGATCGCCTGTTCGTTCCTGATGCCCTCCGTTCCCAGGTACTCACCTTCTGCCACAGCTCCCGTCTCTATTGCCATCCTGGCATCTCCAAAACGATGGTCCTTGTACGCAATAATTTCTGGTGGCCTACCCTGTCTAGAGATGTTAAAGAGTTTGTTTCAGCCTGTCCTACCTGTGCCAAAGCCAAGACCTCTCGACAACCCCCGGCTGGATTATTACGACCATTGTCCATTCCCCGCCGTCCCTGGTCTCACATCAGCATGGATTTCATCACGGGTCTTCCTCCTTCTGATGGTTTCAAGGTAATTCTCACCATCGTAGACCGTTTCTCGAAAATGTCCCATCTGGTTCCTCTTAGGAAACTCCCCTCGGCCAAAGACATGGCTGACATCATGGCGAGAGAGGTGTTTCGCCTTCATGGATTACCCCTGGACATTGTCTCTGATCGTGGTCCTCAGTTCGTCTCTGGCTTTTGGAGGGAGTTCTGTGCTCGTCTGGGCATTCAAGTGAGCCTCTCATCCGGTTTTCACCCCCAGACCGATGGACAATCGGAGAGGATCAACCAGGAGGTGGAGACCAGACTCCGGGCACTTTGTGAGGACGATGCAACCTCCTGGTCCCGTAACCTGCCTTGGGTGGAGCATGCCCTTAACTCCCTGCCGTCAAGTTCCACAGGTGTGTCTCCGTTCTATGCCGTCTATGGTTTTCAGCCTCCTGTGTTCTCCCTGCAGGACCATGTGTCCCGGGTTCCTTCGGCCCAGGCGGCTGCTCTCCGGTGTCATCGGGCTTGGAGGATGGCCCGCAGGAACCTCGTCCACTCCTCTGCAGTCTACTCCTGCTCTGCTAACCGTCGTCGCATTCCTGCTCCTACCTACAGTCTTGGGCAAAGGGTGTGGTTGTCCACTAAGGATGTTCCCCTCAGGGTGGATTGCCGCAAGCTGGCGCCTCGGTTCATTGGTCCCTTCCCTGTGTCTAAGGTCATTAACCCTGCTGCGGTCCGCCTCCGTCTCCCCGGACCCCTTCGCATCCATCCCACCTTTCACGTCTCCAGGATCAAGCCCGTCGTCTCCTCGGCACTTGTGCCCACCTCCGGGCCCCCTCCGCCCGCCCGGCTGGTGGGGGGTGGGCCGGTTTGGGATGTGCGGCGGCTCCTACGATCCAGGCGCTGGGGTCGGGGACTTCAGTACCTGGTGGATTGGGAGGGGTTTGGTCCTGAGGAGCGTTCCTGGGTTCCCGCCAGGGACATCCTCGATGGTTCCCTTATCCGCGACTTCCACCGGACCCATCCTGACCAGCCGGGTGGACCGGCTGGTGCCGGTCCTTGAGGGGGGGGGGTACTGTCATGATCCTGTTCCTGCCAAAGACCTGTTACCACAGCAACCACTGCTGCACCTCATCAGCTCCATTCACTCCACCTGTTCCGTCATCAACCTTATTCACCACACCTGCTCCTCCTGCTATTTAATATCCACTCAGCCACCCAGCCATTGCCAGATTATCGAACGTTCTCCTAGTAGATTCTCCAGCATTCTCTTACCTTGTCTCCTGATCCCGACTCTGTTCTGTTCCTGACCTTGATTATTGGATTATCCTGTTGGCTCCGACTCTGCTCCGTCTCCGACTCCGATTCTTGGATTACCTTGTCTGCACCGCTGCCTTTCTGATCCTCTGGCTCCGACTCTGCTCCGTCCGACTTCGCTTCCTGGATCTCCCTTGTGGATTATTCTCTGCTTCAGATCTCCCGGTAACGACCTCCTGCCTCCTGACATTGCCTCTGCCTCTCTCCTTTAAATAAACTCGTTTAACTGTCATTCTGTGTTGGGTGTTTTTACGGATCCGCCAGTCAGCTCGTTACACAGAAAGCACAAGTTTGTTTAAAAATAAAAAATAGCACAGCCCCACCAAATATTTTTTTCACCAGCCGCCACTGGGTTAAACCAACATCAAACCCAACGTTTGGAGCTTGTAAACTCCACACACCTCTCGCTGTCTGATGCCGCAGCAGTGTCAATCTTCCTGGCTGGATGAGTGAATTTCTTCATCAGAGTCAATATTCTGCTTCATAATCAGAGTCAGTCATTACCAGACAAAGTGATCAGTCAACAAAGACCAGACCTGCCGGCAATTATACGTTTTATCTAATATTTGCGTTCTTCATGCTGCACACATCTCCTCCTCCCCCCGACTGGGAGCTTCTCGGCGGGAGGCGTTTTTCAAACTCTAAAAACTCCCAAACTTTGCTCAGCCTGAAGGATACACATCTCCACTTTCTTCTGGTGTAAAGTAGTACAGAAACTGGAACCAACATGCATAAACAGACAGATCGGTCCCACCTACTTACACTGTTGGGTCTTTTTTAAATACGCAGTAATTGTTTCTTGCCTTTTTCGCTTCATCCTGCATCCTAGCAGCAACCACTTTTTATTTTTATTTTTATTTTTTTAGACATTTGAACAACAAACATACATGGTATTGTAGAATATAGAAAGGGTATAAACATTCCACATCTTGTAATAACAAGTTGAACAAGTTATGTATACAACTACAAGTATACTTAAACAAAAAGGTATATTTTAGGAGAAAACAGATTAACAAAATAACTGGGAAATTTTTTTGAAAATAAATAAATAAACAAAATAAAATGCTCAAGGTACAAATAAACAAGTAAATCAAGTGAAATTATACATTTGGCACAGCTCTAGTGTTTTAAACGCTTTGGAGTTAGTACTGTTATTAAGATTCTTCAGATAATTGGAAAACAGGGCTGTAAAAGCAAATATGTTTGGACGCTGTTGAGAGAATTTTGTACAACATATGTGAAATTTGGCAAAAATGATCAGAAGATTAATAATATATATTTTTCCTGAAATAACTTTATCAGTATGTGAGAGGCCAAATAGAATATGGTGAAACTTCAGTTTACAAGAGGGATCAATTTTGGTGTTTATAAAATTATTTAGATCAATCCAAAATACATGCGTATAAGTGCAATCCCAAAATAAATGACATATTGTTTCCTCTGCATTGCTGCAAAAAGTACAAAGAGTATCAATATTTTTCTTACGTTTAACCAGATAGGTTTTTACCGGATAACATCTGTGGATCAACTTAAAAGAAACCTCTCTTATCTTATTAGTTACAATAAATTTTCTTGGTAGAATCCAAGTGTTTTTCCAGTCTATATCATTGTAAATATTGTTCCATTAAAATACAGCTGCAGGTTTGGAAACAATATCTCTTTGAATGATTTGTCTAATACATTGATTTGTGGCTTTATCACTCAATAAAGGACATATGTTACCGATGAATATGCTACCGGGATTTAGTTCTGGAATAATACAATTTATACCCTTAGGAGCAGACACCAATAACCTTCTCACTCCATCTGGTATTGCATCAAAAACTACAGCGTATTCTCTTGGAGTGACAGGAAAATCATAAACAAACAAAAATTCCTTATAAGAAAATAATTGACCATCATCATTCAGTAATTGACTTACAAGTAAAATATTTCTATCAACCCATTTTTGAATATATAATGATTTATTCTTAGATTTTATATCCTGATTGTTCCAAATGAAATATTTATGGGGAGAAAAGTTGTGAGAGTATATCATTAACCAAGATGATAAGAGTTGACTATGAAAGTTGGAGAGTTTAATCGGTAATTTAGAGATATTGTAATTGCATCTTAGCAGAAAGTGCAGTCCTCCAAATGAGTTAAAGATGTGGTTGGTAACAACGTTCCAAATTGAACTGGGATTTTTTAAAAAGAGTTTGATCCATTTGATTTTAAAAGACGCGTTTAAGGAGGTGAAATCTAGAGTTTAGACCGCCAGAACACAATTTGTTTATCATTACATTTTTTTAATATAATGTATTCTCTTTTTCCAAATGAAGTTAAATAATATTTTATCAATTTTTGTGCATAGTTCTTTCGAAACATCAAGTGCCATAGCTGCATAAATAAGTCGGGAGAGGCCTTCAACTTTGGCTGCCAAGGGTCTTCCGGTAATGGATAAATCTCTTTGAAGTCAAAGATTAAATTTATGTTGTATTGCAGTTATAAGAGGGTCAAAATTTTCAGATAATCTGGCATCTTGGTCTTTTTGAATGATAATACCAAGATATTTAACCTTATTTTTAACAGGGACACCTGATATAATAGTATCCGTGCAGAATTTAACAGGGAGAAGTTCACATTTTGGAATGTTGAGTTTAAGACCAGAGGCTATTGAGAAATTATTGACAACTTTGAGAGCTTCATCAACTTGATATTTATCTTTTAAAAAAAGTGTTGTGTCATCCGCTAGTTGAGTATAGATAGTACTCTGCCAGCAATAGAGAGACCCACCACACTGCTATTTTTAAAGTGAATAGAAAGTAACTGCATAGGAAGAAGGAAGAGAAATGCGGAAAGTGGACAGCCTTGCCGGATCCCACGGTTGATATCAAATCTTTTCATTATACCAAATGGGAGTTTGATTGAGCTATTTGCATCTGCATATAGAGTTTGAATTGATTCCTTAAAGATATTTCCAAAACCGAAAATGTCAAGTGCTCTGAACATGAATTCATGTTCAATGGAGTCGAAAGCTTTATAGAAATCCAAAAAAAGAATGAAACTATTATCCGTGATTAAATCTGAATAATCCAAAATATCAATTACCAGTCTTATATTGTTAGTTATGTGTTTACCAGTCATGAAACCAGACTGTGTTTCATCAATGATATCATTAAGTGCACATTTTAACTTTTTAGCCAAACACAATTATTTTATAATCGTTATTCAGCAGTGAAATAGGTCTCCAATTTTCTATCGAAAGGGTGTCTTTTTGAGGTTTTGGAATCAAAGTAATTAGCCCCTGAGTCAAAGAAGGAGGCAGCTTGTTATTATCAATGCTTTCAACATATACTTTATGTAAAAAGCATGACAGATCCTTTGAAAATAATTTGTAAAATTCCGAAGTCAAACCGTCATTCCCTGGACTCTTATTAAGCTTCATTTTATTAATAGCCTCTTCAGTGTCTAGTATTGTGATGGGGGAATCACAAATGGCTTTATTATTGTCACTAATTGTCTTAATATTACTTAAGGCGTTAAAAAAAATTTCCATGGCTTCTGTAGAAAGATTAGATTTATATAAATTTTTATAGAAAAGTTCACAAGTCTTGGAAATCACTTGAGGGTCTTGTGTGATGATCCCGTCTGTACGAAGTTTAGTCATGCTGGCAAGAGCATTATGGTGTTTTTCTAATTTGAAAAAATAGCTAGAGTTTTGTTCTCCCTCTTCAAGCCATTTCCTTCTTGATCGCACAAAGGCACCTTTTGCCTTGTAAATATATATATTATCTAATTTTAATTGTAGAATTTGAAGTCTGTTCCGGTTATCTTCCGATAAATTATCAGGTGATCTAGACAAGGTAATAATTTCAGAAATTATTTCTGACTCTTCTTTTTTTTATTTTTAACTGTTTCAGCTTCCCTTTTCATTAAAAGGGACCTCAATTCAAATTTCATAAGCTCCCAATTTTTACAAAAAGTATTTTCAACACATGCCTTGTTCCAAAACTCATCTATTTTTGTTTTAATTTCCTTTACCAAAGAATCATTCAGTAGAAGAGAATTATTTAATTTCCAATATGAATTCACTCTTTTAGATGGTTTTCTAGCACACAAACATATCTCCAGAAAAATTGTTTTATGATCTGTCAAGGGTGTTGGCAACATTTTTGATGTAGAAACATATTCGGATAAAGGATCAGAAATTAGCCAATAATCAATACGAGACTGTAAGGAGCCAGATCTATTTTTCCACGAAAATTCCTTAATTGTTGGATTTTTGATTCTCCAGATATCAATTAGGTCTCTTTCATTTATAAAATCCAACATGTAATTACTACTCTCCTGACTTTTACTTGGCCATCTGTCTATCATGTCATTGAGTGAATGATTCCAGTCTCCTCCTAATATAATCTTTAGATTAGCAAATTTACTTATTAAAGACTCAATTTTTTCATTTATAACAAGTATTAGGTCAATATTCTCCTGTTTGTTATTATAGCCGTAAATGTTACCCAATAAGAGGGCCTGATCATTAAAAAAAACAACCAGCAAAATAAAATGTCCATTTGGATCAGTTTCTGACGATATAATTTTTCCATTAAATTTATGTTTTAAGATCAGAGTTCCCACTGAATGATTTGTGCCATGAGGCATCCATAAATCTTCACCCCATTGAGATTTCCAGAAGTTAGCGTCCTTAGGTTCAGAATGAGATTCTTGTAAGAAACAAAAGTCAGTATTCAAACTTTTAGCATATAAAAACAGAGCTTTCCTTTTGGTATTGTCTCTTAAGCCTGATTTATGCTTCTCCGTCTGCGTCAGTGCGGAGACACGCAACGCCATTATCCGTCCTTGCGTAGGGCACGCAAGTACGTACGGAGTCGAGCCCACTTTTTTAAACATCCGTCGAACGAGACGGATTACGCAAGCTTGTGATTGGTCAGGACACCGCTGTTGTTTACAGCGCCGCCATTGCAAAGAGAGCCGAGGAAAACTAGCGACAGACATGGAGAAGCTTGAAGAATACCTCGCGAAAAAACTCTAAAAACATGAACGTTTAATCCTCCCGTGACTGGAGGAGTGAAAAGATGCGCAGCAAGCGTTTTATTTGTGGACGGAAATTACAGGAAACGTGGGTTTAGAGGTGGGGAGCGCATGAAGCGGTGGGAGAATGAGAGACAAATATGTCCGTGTTAAAAGTCTCTTATGTACACAAAAAACACGATATAAACACACGATCTTGGACCGATACATGACAGGATACCACAGAACAGCGCTACGCCCTCTGCTGTCCTGCCGGGCAATTGCTTTGCAACACTCCCCAGGAGACGGAGAAGTATGAGAGCAAAACGCTTCCGTCAATCCGTGCGTGTCTGTCCCTTGCGAAGCTGACGGAGAAGCATAAACCAGGCTCGAGCATTAAAAGAAATAAAGGATAAAGATGAAATTTTGAAAAGTAAATAAAGTTTTTACCCTGAGAAGAGTGTGTAAGCTTCAGAGAGAGCAGAACTACTCTGTCTAAAAAAGTACTTCACAAAACAATTTAGCAGCAACAGCATACTATAAGTCTTCAGAACAATAGGGGAACGAGACCTTGAGGTATATCCACGATTGGGCTGGAAGAGATTTCAGTGAATTTCTTTTCTGTTCACGAAAGCACGGGCTCCCACGAAGTAGGCAATTTTCCCTTCCTTACGTGCTTTCTCCACCTGTGGCCATAGTTGGTTGCGCCTCTCTCGGTCCTCGGGAGAGAGATCTTCTTTGAAATGGAGCTTCCTTGTCTTCAGGTAGTCAGATCGCTTCGCCGCCTTCCAGATGATGTCTCGAAAGTGTCTCATAGTAAATTGCAGGATTATGGCGCGATGCAGTGGTGCAGAAGAGGACTCACGTCGTCGGCCGATTCTGTGGACTGAATCGAGTACCTCCGGGAACTTATCTCGGTGGCCAGGATCCATGTTTTGGCAGATTTCAATAACCTTACTGCGTACATCTTCTCCTTCTTCTTCAGGTAGACCGTGAAGTCGCAGGTTCCATCTTCGTTTATACCGAGACAACTCCAGCACTTTGTTTTCCAGTGTTTGAATTTTCTCTTCTGCTTTATCCACTTTTACTTCAGTACGAGACACTTTTCCTTTTAGCTCTCTGAGATCTTCTGAGATAAAGTTAATAGTAACCTTCAGGTCGCTAATACTCTTCTTGATGTTAGCTCCTTGCTCTTCGATAGCCATCTTGAGCGTCTTAATAATGCTTTCCGCTGTGTCAGTTTCCATCACTCTTTTCTTACCAGGTTTTGACGGGGAGGAAGTAGGAGTAATAAGAGTTCTCTTATTTGAGCTTAGGTTTTTTTCCATCACATACAGCTAGAAGTTTGCACCTTAGGGTTCGTTTTGCTGCTTATAAAGGAGTTTTAAGACGGAGCGAGTTCTGTAAAGACCGTTCACAGCGCCGCCATCTTGGGGACCGCCAGCAGCAACCACTTTTGCGCCTCTGGAGTCAGTGTTTGTTTACGTCATGCTGCATTCAATGTAATTGGACAAAGGAACTTCAAGCGCTTAGAACCTCCGATTTTGTTTTCTTTCTGGCCTTAGTGCGGGGGACGGATCGGGGTCGATCTGAATCTTGGGGGAACAGATCCCCCCCCCGTCCCCCACCCTATCTGCGTCCCTGGTGTGCACATGAGTGTGCATGTGGGGGGTCTTGTGCTGTGTGAAAGCGAAGCAGTACAAGCGATAATGCTGCAGGATTTCATAATTTTATCCTTCTCAGCAGCAGAACTGCAGGTGCTCTCCATGTCCAAAATGTGCGTAAGCCAGGTCCTTAGTCAACTTAAAGTTGCACACATTTTTCTGCTAAGTTTTCTTTCATAAATCCCATAGTTTGCGTGGAAAGTTGAGCTTTAAGGACCAGGGGCCTCATTTATAGATCTTGCTTACGCACAAAACGGGGTCGGAAAACTGTGTAAGTAACTCTCTCTCTCTCTCTCTCACTCTGCTTCCTGAACCAACACACACACGCACACACCACACACACACACACACACACACACACACACACACACACACACACTCCTCCCCACCTCACGCTCCCTCTCTCTACCTCCAGCACACTGAACCCTTTTACAAGTCAGCACAGAACAGAGTAAAACAAATACAGCTTTTTTTTTAAACACGAACCTTACTGCAGTATTATAAATTTACACTCTAACCATACTTCTAATTTCTTGGAAAGACATGGAAATAAAACCTCAATCTTTAAAACATTTGCAATAATCTGGCTGCATCACCTAAGTGTGGTGTTTACATTTGAAGACTCCCTGAGCGCTCACAGCAGTTTTGTAACGTGTCGCCTGCAGACGATGGGTTGTTTAGAAAAAATTAGGTTTTAGTTGGTTCACTATCTTGCCACGATAACAAAGAGGTGTGTTAGGCTTCCAAATGACCTTCAGATCAGAAATTATTATGCTTTAAATGTCGAATCTGCCAATAACTTGCCAACTTTACCGAAATACATCACTTCCCCATGAGGCCAACCTGACACTCCCCTCCATCTTTACCTTTACCCGCTACGTGGGGAAAACGGTCATTTTTGATTATTCAGCTAGCTCAACATGTCAAAACGCCCAAAATGATCAAAGTCCAGGGGAGGAAAAAGAAAATAAGAGAAAAACAGAACAAGGACAGAGGTAAGGAGATGTTACAGTAATGGTGTCATCATGACATCCTGGGGATGCTTTAGGACAAATGAAGCTAGTTTCTTAAAATTGTTTGTGCAGTACTAATGCTGAGACACAGTGATATTTTTGATTATTACAGTGTTTTGGAATATTTTCAGATGTTTTTTTTTCTTAATACATGCTTTCTCTGTTTTAGCTGCAGATCCTCTGCTGCTCTACAAAATAGATGCAGACAGCTGGATGGGGTTGTTGTGTCATCACAGCCCACTCCCTCTCTTCCAGGTAGTGTTGAAGCCGGATCCCTCCTCCCCTGGACTGTGAATATGCACTGTCTCTCCGTGTGGGTAGCAGGGAGTTTAATCTCCGCACTTGTGAAGATGGGATTTATTTTTTATCTAATTTGCACTTGCCTAGATGCTTAGAACCCAAAAATGGATTTTTGTCTGCAAGAGGAACATAATTCCTGTTTGGTCTTCCTGAAGAAGAGTTTGATCCACAAAAATAAGCAATCAATGATGAACAAGAGTCTGCTTCTAGACCTGCAGACAACAGACACACAACAATACAACAGGAGCAAGCTATCACTGTGTCAGCCTGATGAAGAAATATTAAATCAACATTGTTTTACTGAAAAATCATACGATAATAAACCACAGTGCATTAAGTGCCCACCATAGCCTTAAGACGTATTGAACGTGCCCAAGTCCATACTTATGAGAGCACCATGTGAGCACCTGTGTGTGTACACGCGCTTGTTTATGTAATGTTTCTCTATAGGAGCGTCCAATAGAGAGTGTGAGGGTCCACAGATCTGCCCCCCAAAGATGCGTAGGAGATGGAAGGAGCTCCAAGTCTCAGAGATCCAGGAGCTGCCCCAGAGCACAGGGACCCCAGGGAGACTGTAACCAGAAAAGTCCAGCACCTTTTCGACATTAAAACCACCCAATGGAGAGCCAGAACATTTTAATAAATACATTGTAATAGTGCCAATGGTAAAATGTTTTTGTGGCGAGCGGGCCCAGGAGCTAGGGATACACACGGCTCTAGTGCAACGCTAGGCCGGGACCAATCTACGTTTCCTCCTAGACTGGGAAGAAACAAGTGATTCTGTTCTTACTGTAACAACAACAACACCACCTTGATGTCCAAGGACAAGTATAAAGACACATAGGTCCACTCTTATGAGAAAGGAGCTTGAGACTGGGTTCCCCAATTAAAAACTATTTTATTCACAAACAATAAAAACTACAAAAAATGCTAAAAACTACTTATTAAAAGGCCAAAGTAGCCAGAAAATAATTACATAAAAAAAGCAAGCTGAAGCTACTGAGGAGGTGCCAAATCCTTACAGGGAGACGGAACTCCAAGCTAAAGAAAAAACAAAACCAAAATCACCCCAGGCACAGATGTAAAGTGAAGAGCTCCAAACATGCAACCACAGCAACCCAACTGGAACATCACCCCGACGTGGCCACCAGCAGCTCCCAGCCTGTAAAAGTAAACAAAAGAAAACAACAAGGAAGAGTGAGGTCCCTCACATTGGCTACAGCCAATGCCTCACTCCCTACACACACATACTCACGTACGCACGCGCACACACACACACACACATATTGCTTCTGCTAATAAAATGTCTGTAGGGGGTTTAAATTTTCTGTTACGTTGCAACTTTATTATTTCTAAATTACCAGTGAAACTTTCAATGTTTCACCAGCAGGCTTTACTTGCGTGGAAATTATGCCATACACATAATTTCTCCCCACACAAAGAAATATTATGGAATAATGGTAATATTACCATAAACAACAAAAGCTTATACAAAATTAATTGGGTTGAGAAAGGCATAATTTTTGCTGCAGATTTATTTGATGATAACGGAAGCCTTTATAGCTATGAAAACTTTTTGAAAACTTAAGAATTTTCCAGTGAAAAACAGAGAATTTGCCTTGGTCGTGAGAGCCATTTCTTCAGGCATAGTTGAGTTAATGAGAGCGAGAGGGTTCTCGCTGCAGACCTACAAAGGCGGAGCTGCACCAGAGTCAGCCCCGCCCATTCACGCAAACTCATCCTAGCCCACTGACTTCCGTTTTTGTTTTTCAACTTTATCGCAAACTAACCTGACCCACATGAATTACGGCTGTTACTAGTTTACAGTCGTTAATGCTATGTTCTATGCTCCAATTAAACAAGATAAATATAACTTGCTACATGACAAAGTCTGAATATATCCCGAAATGAAAAGCTTTCTTTTAGCGAATATATGCCCACAGCCGCTCTAACAAAACACCTGTACAACAGTATGTAATGTAACCATGTGGGTTCTGGTAGTCTAGTGCCAAGATCGTCTGATTTAAGTTTTGCTTTGCCCTCAGCTGATGCTGGTTCGATTCTCGGTGGGGTAGGCAACAATCTATTTAGCCAGCTGAAACATTTAATTTGTTCATATTTTAGTTGTAATGTTTATTTTCAGCAAAATATTTATGTCTCTACAAGTTCTTTGAATTTGGTTGTTCCTAAACAGCATTGTAGTTGAAACTCTGCTCACAAATGGACTCACACTGGCTAAATAAATGAATGAATAAATAAAAAAAACACATTAGTCATTATATGTTAAATGGCATACCAATAAATTGTTGTAGACATAGTACTGGCAAGTGTAGCTAGAAATGAGGAAAAGGGGTTATAGAATATTTCCACTATTGGGAGGCGAACCTGCGCAAAACTGCATGTCAACCTGACACCATAACCATAGGCGTCATTTTAACCGGGGACGCCGGGGACATGTCCCCGGCAAAATTTGTGATTGGCTGCTGTGTCCCCCCCACTTTAAAAAAAGCCTGCTGATGAGGATTTTTGTTTTACCAGCTCAGATCTTATCCAGGGGTCGGCAACCTGTTCCCATCAAAGAGCCATTATTACCCGTTTCCCACAGTGAAGAAAACATGGGCGCCACAGCGGCCGCAGCGTTGTGGGCGGGGCCTACCCTCAGACAGCAGAGAGCTGCCCACAACAGGTGACAGCAGCCGGTACCGGTCGCTCGCATGGGTGTCGCATCCGTGGGGGATTCAACACCCACACTTTTCCTTCTGTTTTGCTCACCTCCACACCAGTCTGGTTTCTTTATGTCGCACTCACTCTGTTTGCCTCATCTCCTTCTTCACCTCCACTTCTGACAGCCGATGTCGGGTTCAAGGAGAGCAGGAGATGGAGGGACGGAAGAGCTCGACTGAATTCATAATTTTACATCTTGACATTAGCTGTACAAAGTCTGAGTTTGATAAAGTGAAGAACAATAATTTGCAGAGGTTTATAACAGGCGCGGCGCCAGGTTTTCATTTTTGGGTGGGCCACGGTAATTTTGGACGGATCTTAATAAGCAGTGACTTAAGTGAAGCAGGCAGGTCGCGCTAGAAAATTTAGTTTAAAAAGACGTCATAAATGTGTTCCCCCGTCATTTTAATTTCTAAAATATGAAGTAAAAACTCCCTGTTTAATTTTCATTCATTTGTCATTAATATGTAGTCTACACCCGTGCGTTAAGTGGACCATCTTCCAGTAAAAGCAAAGCATCCAGCCCACCTCTCCAAATGCGTAAAATGTGCATCAGCCGCTAGTTAGGCGCGCCGCGCGCACCATCAACGACGTCAGCCCAGACAAGAGCAGAGCAACTAGAGAAAGAATAGAGGATAATTGTGTCTGGATGTGGATGGAGATTACATTTTACAGCAGCCTGATCATCATGTAAATACGTAAACCATCACCTGTCTTCTAGTCCACGCTATCAGCATTGTTTTAATTGGTGTGTGTGTGTGTGTGTGTGTGTTTTCCACTTCAAACACTGGTCTAACCAACCAGACCAGCGTGTCCAGTAACATATTAATGTTACACTTCATGTAGGCTAGGAACATTTCACCTGCCGTGGCCCGACCGCTTCTGCTCCACATAAACTTTGTGCGTGATCAAATGTCTCTACAGGTGCTTTCTGAGCTGAAGAGCTATTCTGCCTCAGACTGGATGCGTCATGCGTCTCCATATTAGAGACGGGAACAAGCGCTGTTCAGCCAAAGTTTCATAATTTCATAAAAAGAACATTTTTCCAAGTGACACATCCCTCAGAGAGACCGGGTTTCCAGACCGCTTCAGTGGGAGGAAATCTTATCGCACGCACCGCGGGTCTGCACTGCGCTACGAACCCCTCAGATCTTCAGCCCACTGTCCACCGTGGGCACTCCGAGCCGCGCTGAACACAGTGTCCAGTATAAAGCTCTGATGTTCTGATGGGAATCAAGTTACCTCTGCGATGTGCGCAACGATTAAAATGTCAGCTCATCCATGCGCATCAGTGTGCGTCGGGGTAATTCTTTCAAAACAACCAACATCCTTGAGTTTATCCGTCAATATGTGGCAAGGTAGAGAAACGAGGGCCCGGGCGGGATTCGATCCTCAGACTCCCGGGAGAGAGTCATACGCTCTAACCAGTCAGCAAAAGGGACATCCCCTTGGCCAAGTAGCCAGGGCGCATTATCTATCGGGAGACTGTGACAGGACCCTCGCACTGCCACACCTGATTATGAACCGTTGGCTGAATAGTGCTTGTTACTGTCTCCAATGTGGCGACGCATCCAGGAACCTGTCTGAGGAGAATCCCAGAATCTGACATCCTCCAGCTCAGGAAGCGCATATGATTACGCACAAGCGTGACGCGTCAACCCGGTCTTACAGTAAGACCGGGTTGGACCTGTTCAGATTTACGCAGACAATCTTTACATTTAGAATTGGCATACAGATGTAAAATTAATGCAGTAAAACATAAAGCTTTTCATTTAAATATCCATTCATTATTTTACAAGCCCAGAGAGCCGCATCAGATGGATGGAAGAGCCGCATGCGGCTCCAGAGCCGCCGACCCCTGTGCTAGCCTACTTTATTGTCCCCAGCAATTTTTAAACCCCACTCAAGTGTATGGTTATTGTCCCCAGCAATTCTGAAAACAAACTGACGCCCTTGACCATAACCACTACACCACCACATCTGATAAAAGTTGGGTGGTGTTACATGTAATTGGGCTATTCAGTGTGTCTTTGTAGATGGGATGTATGATTTTTCCGGTGGTGTCTCAGTAGAAGTTATTTCAGAAATAATTTGTCAGAAAATTCACAGAATATCCAGATTTGAGAACCAAGACCAGACCCGCTTCAGGGGAGGAGACCAAATTGAAGCTGAGATGGGAAGGAAATGCATGAATGAGGCCAAAAATGGCTTTGGCGTATTTCTTATGAGGAAATGACAATATAACATGATTAAAAGTTCCAAAAGTTAGATTTTTAATTATATGGAACCTTTACAAAAACTGTTGAATTCACTTCTCAACTCCGTCCTCAATCTTGCATTTTTTAGCTATAACACCCTCTTTGGTTCCAGAATGCTATCAAGTCTGACAACTGGAAGGAATTGGACTGACTCTGATAGAATGGGCGGGGCTGACTCTGGTGCAGCTCCACCTTCTGGTGCAGCTCCGCCTTTGTGGTTCTGCAGCGAGCACCACTTGATGAGAGCACACTCTGTTTATCAGAGATTTAGTTTGCAGATGCCATCTCTAAAAGTTGGGGGTATTGATTTATTAGACAAGAAATGTTCAAATCAGCATATAAGGAAGGTTTTATGTTGTTCTAATATGGTGGCACTCAAAGGAACGTTTTTCTGGAACACACAGTTTGATATAAATTGGAAGAAAGCATGGATGGTTCACTTTCAATACTGTATTTCAAACAAGATAAGGGAACTGAATTTCAAAATTTTACACAATATTTATCCATGTAACAAAAAATTATCAATCTCGTGCAATCAATCTGGATCTGGATGAAAAATGTACCTTTTGTCATACTGGTTCAGAGACTATCATACACTTATTTTATAATTGTCCTCTCTCATGTGGATTTTGGAAAGATATGGAAAATTTTATTAAGATTAAATCCAAACACACTATCCAAATCAGATCTAAGGATGTTATTATCAAGTTTGAATGTACTGATAAATTGTTAAGTTTTATAATTAATCTAATGCTTCTTTTAGGGAAATTTCATATACATAAAGCGAGGGTCTCCAAATCTCTCCCTAACTTTTGCGTTTTCTTAAACGACTTCCACTCGTATGTTAACACCATAAAGTTAATTGTAAATAAGAAGGCAGAACTCACTTTAATGAGTCTTCAATGTTTATTTCTGATTGACCCTGTAGAACAAAAACAATCAAAAAATGTGCCTTTTGGAAGGTTGTATTATCTGTTATGTGCCTCTTGTCGATTAATGATCTGATGTCTGTTCATGTGTATATTTGATGTATGTTTGTTAGTGCGACTATGTATTTGTGACAAAAACAAATAAAGCTTGTTAAAAAATAAATAAATAAATAAAATAAAATGTCCGTGATAGGAGACGCTCCAAGGGCTCCGAAAAACAGCAGAAGCTATCCGGTCCAATCCTCTTCATTTGAGTTCACTCTGAGGGACACACCTGGCACCCAGCGGAGGCAGAGCCACTCGCAAGATCAGGCGCCGCACACCCACACCAGCAGGAGCAATAACGGAGACAGCAGAAGATAAACACAAAAGCAGGAACCAAACATAAGCAAAACAGCAGAGTCTCCTCCAGGGGTGTGATAAACCCTTTCTCATTCTAGAAAGGAAACACCAAACAAGTAATTTAAATAAGCTGAGCAGAGATGAGGCTGTAGGCTGCATACCATGTCTGATAACAGATGACCACCCAGAACCGCCAGACGCCGTGTGTCGCACCAAATGAGCCAGAATCCGAGCAATCCCTGGAGTAGGAGCCATATTAGAGTCAAACTCCCATGTTGTATGCGCTGGGATTAGGTATAGTCACAATTGGGTGTGTTAGAGGTCTTACGCACAACCACACACTTTCTTGTATGAGGTCAACAGACCAGGAAGTCCTCTCCACAACAGACACGCAAAGGAGGGAGGGAGAAAGAGAAGGAGGGAGATGTTACAGCGCCCCTATTTGTACCATCCTACCTTACAGGTGATAGGTTCAGCAATTAACTGGTTGAGACGCCAACAAGTCCTGCTACATTCTGGAACTGCGCTGCTCTGGGTGGCTGCATGTTGGAGTATATCTGTTGACTTTATGTAAGTTTTGCCTTTTTTTGGACCTTTTTTCTTCTAGTTTCTCAACAAAAATTGTATGTTTTTGGACATTTTGCTTTTCTGTTTCTGGTGCTGTGAAGCTTGGTGGATTTTTACTGCTATTTTTTCACTTTTTGAGCATTTGTTATGATGCGTAACCATGGCAGCAAGCTGGTTTACAATCGGGAGCAGCTGATTAACATTGGGAAGGCTGAAATAATACATCAACTGAAGCCACAAATCCCAAATGAGCTAAAATGCAAGAAGCGTGGGTGCAGAGCGGGAGCACAACGGAGACAGAGAAAGAGGAAATCCAAACCATCTCTTCCATCGATCATAATGGGCAGTGTGAGATCACTGGCCAACAAGATGGATGAACTCCAAGCTCTTTCAAGGACTCAGCCAGAGTATCGGCAGTGCAGTGTTATATGTTTCACTGAGACGTGGCTGCAGGACCATATCCCCGATTCCAGCGTCTCTCTGCCAGGATTCCTGACCGTACGAGCAGACAGAGATCTGAAGAGGAGCAGGAAAAGAAAAGGAGGTGGAGTGGCAGTGCTTGTCAACAACAGATGGTGCCATCCAGGTCATGTTTCATTGAAATGTTGTCTCTGCAGCCTAGATGTTGAATTCTTGGCAGTAAGTTGTCACCCATATTATTTGCCAAGAGAGTTCACCAGTGTTGTCTTGGCAACCGTTTATATTCCACCTTCAGCCATTGCTGAAAGTGCATGTGATGCCATCAGTTCCGTTGTCGCTAAGCTACAAGCCCAGCACCCCAATGCATGTGTGGCTATATCTGGTGACTTTAATCATGCCTCGCTCTCTGCTACACTTCCAACATTTCATCAGTTTGTCAGCTGCTCACCCAGAGAAAACAAGACATTGGATTTTTGTTATGCAAATGTAAAGAATGCATACATGTCCAAAACTAGGCCTCCTCTGGGACAATCAGATCACAATCTTGTTTTTCTCTGCTCAGAATACAAACCACTTGTTCAGAGGCAACCTGTGACAAGAAGAACTGTGAGAAAATGGTCACATGACACTGAAGAAGCCCTGCAGGGTTGTTTTGAGACCACAGATTGGATGACTCTCTGCCAAGGTTATGAAGAGGACATCAATGCCAGGACTGGATGTGTCACTGACTATATAAACTTCTTTGTGGACAGCATTATACCCACCAGAACAGTGAGATGCTTCACTAATAACAAACCCTGGATCACCAGTGAACTGAAGAATCTGCTAAATGAGAAAAAAACAGCCTTCAAGGAGGGAGACAGGGAATTATTGAGGAGTATACAAAAGCAGCTGAAGATCAAGATCAGAGACAGCAAGGAGGCATACAGGAAGAAGATGGAGAACAAACTACAGAGGAACAATATCAGAGATGTCTGGTCAGGGATGGAGAAGATCACAGGCTTCAAGCAGAGGAAGGATTGCACAGATGGCAGCCTGTACACAGCCAATGAACTGAACAAGTTCTTCAATAGGTTCAGTTCAGGAACAAACCCAGCATCCTCTCGCCTGTTCCCAGCCAATCAGACATCCCATCCTCCTCTGATCCAACATTTTCCTGTCACACGCCAGCTCTTTTGTCCTCTAACGCAGTCATGGACTCTTCTGGTTCTATAAATCTGTCTTCAACCAAGTCAGGAGATGCTGCTGCCCCATTTACCTCCCCCTCCCACTTATCTGTCTCTAGAAGTCAGGTGAAGAGGCAGCTGGAGAGAGTGAACAGGAACAAGGCTGCAGGTCCAGATGGTGTCAGCCCCAAAGTACGGAAGGCCTGTGCAGAGCAGCTCTGTGGGATTCTGCAGCACCTCTTCAACCTCAGCCTGGCCGAGGAGAAGGATCCAGTCCTGTGGAAGACATCCTGCCTTGTTCCAGTTCAAAAGAAAACACGCCCATCAGTCAATGATGACTATAGACCGGTTGCCCTGACGTCCCACATCATGAAGGTCCTGGAGAGACTCCTGTTGGTCCACCTGAATAAGCAAACTAGGACATATCAGGACCTGCTGCAGTTTGCTTATCTCCATGGAGTTGGAGTTGAAGATGCCATCATCCAGCTGCTTCAACCAATCCACTGTCATCTGGACAAAGCAGGCAGCACTGTCAGGGTCATGTTCTTTCACTTCTCCAGTGCATTTAACACAATCCAGCCTGATTTACTTTGCCAGAAACTCCAGAAGACACAGGTGGGGGCCTCAACCATCGTCTGGATTAAAGACTACCTGACAAACAGACCACAGTTTGTGAGGCTTAAGAACTGCATATCAAACCAGGCGATCAGTAACATTGGAGCACCACAGGGGACTGTACTCTCACCACTCATTTTCACCATGTACACCTCAGACTTCCAGTACAAATCAGAGACCTGTCATCTACAGAAATAATCAAATGACTCTGCAGTTGTCGGGTGTATCAGAGATGGACAGGAAGCTGAGTACAGAGAGCTGGTGGAGCGCTTTGTGGCATGGTGTGGAAACAATCATCTGACCTTGAACGTGAACAAAACAAAGGAGATGATTTTAGACTTCAGAAGAAACAGGGTGAAGTGAAACATTGTTTCCATCATGGGAGAAGAAGTGGAGGTGGTTGAGGAATACAAATACCTTGGAGTTCACCTGGACAACAGAATGGACTGGAGAAAGAACAGCGAAGTTGTTTACAAGAAGGGACACAGCAGACTGCACTTCTTGAGGACGCTTAGGTCCTTCAATGTCTGTAGCAAGATGCTGCAGATCTTCTACAAGTCTGTTGTTGAGAGTGTAATCTCTTCAGCCATCATCTGTTGGGGTAGTAGCATCAGAAGCAGGGACCTGAAAAGGCTCAACAGCCTAATAAAAAAGGCTGATTCTGTTCTGGGGACAACTGTGGAACCACTGGAGGAGATAATGCAAAGAAGGATTCTCCAGAGAATCAAGAGAATTATGGACAACCCTGAGCATTCTCTTCACCAGTTTGTCTGACAACGGAAGAGTGTCTTCAGTCAGAGGCTTCTTCAGTTTCACTGCAACACTGACCGCTACTGGAGATCCTTCCTGCCAACAGCCATTGTAATATACAATAACTCTTTGTTGACTTTATTATTCTTTTTATTCTGAGCTACTTCAGCAATCAATTTCTTTCTGGGATTAATAAAGTATTTTTGAATTGAATTGAATTGAATTGAATATAATGGGCCTATAGTTGCTGTGGATAGTGTAACACACAGGTCCTTTAAATAAAGACTATTCTTATTAGCTAAGTTTGATTGAGAATGTTTGACGTAGAGGTCTAAGATCAGCAATATCTACTTTGGGTATTTCTAAGCTCCGTTGCACTTGTTTCATCAAGTGTTGAAATAATTACACATTTAAAAAATGGTAAATGGTAAAATGGCCTGTATTTGATATAGCGCCTTCTAGAGTCCTGGAACCCCCCAAGGCGCTTTACAACACAACCAGTCATTCACCCGTTCACACACACATTCACACACTGGTGGGGATGAGCTACAATGTAGCCACAGCTGCCCTGGGGCGCACTGACGGAGGCGAGGCTGCCGAGCACTGGCGCCACCAGTCCCTCCGACCACCACCAGCAGGCAACGTGGGCTAAGTGTCTTGCCCAAGGACACAACGACAGAGACAGACTGAGCAGGTCTCGAACCTGCAACCTTCCGATTGCGAGGCGAGCACTTAACTCCTGTGCCACCGTCGCCCCAGGGATATAACACATGTTCTATGATTTACATTGTCAGATTGAGACTGGACTCGGACTTGCCTGCATTTTTATTTATATGTTTTTTTAGATACTTGGTCTAATATTTTAGAAATTGACAAATGTAGCACAGGTTGGATTATTGTTTTCTTTTTCTTTACCTTGCCCGCATTTTACTTGAGACTTGACTTCAGGATTAAGACTTGAGACTTCTTTGAGACTTGCAGAACAATGACATGGTCCCATCTTTGGTATTTGGCCATTTACCAGGTCTCCAGGGTCATTTTGAGCCCCAACAAAGTTTCTTATGCTACATAGTGGCTCAAACCCTTTGTGTACCAGTTGTGTTGCTATAGACCAGGAGTGGGGAACGCTGGTGCTTAAGGGCCGGTATTCTGCACGTCTTTGCTCCAACACTTCTGATTCAGTGGCAATTCACCAGTTCTGCAGCTCTTCAGCTCTGCAGAAGCTTGTTAATCACCTGCTGATTGAAATCAGGTGTGTTGAAGCACGGTTGAAACTAAAATTGGCTGGATAATGGCCCTCAATGGACCAGGGTTCCCCACCTCTGCTATAGGCTAACCAGGAGAATGCTGACACAAAAACATATGTCACCATCTGTTGTTCTTTTTCGCAGTGGTTAATACTGGGCGTGGGTTACAGAGAGGGAGGCATCCATCATTGTTGGCTTCATTCAGGGGTAATTTCCAGTGTGGACATGGATGGTTGAGGTCCTGCTTTGGCTGTAGATGGGAAGGGAGCTGCTGCACAAGGTCTGGGACACTTTGAGTGCTTTGGGATAAACGATATTTACTAGATGCGTTTGTTGGAAGATGGCAACACCACCAGAAGGGTGTACAACACAGAAAGTTCAACATAGATGGCCCTTCTTCTCTTAGGCTGTCTTGACACACCCCACTAATAAAGTTTAGGTGATTGTTTTGTTCAACTAATACATTAAAATTGGTTTTCCTGATGCAGAAGCAGCCCCAAAAACACACAAATAGTGAGGTTAGAGGGTGTGAAGCAATAAGAAAAATGAGCACAGCAGACCATCAGCACTGATGTTTGAGAAAACATGATCATAACCTGAGTAAATTGAAACTTGTCAGTGGGAAAGGGAGATGTGATGATCAAACCCTAACAAGAGTGGAAACCGGTCTGAAAGAGACAGCAAGAGTGTGCGTGAGAGGAGGTAAAATGTGTTTATTGTCCCCATATCCCTGTCTGTCATGTGAAATTGGAGAAGGCAGGCTGTATTATTGGACACCAGTGCCAGTCCCAGCCAATGATCTGACTCTGATAGATCTCTTTAATGCACACTTTATAGCTGGCAATCCCCCGCCGAGGATTTTTCAGAAAGCTGACAGAGTGGTTATGGGGAACCTGCCCAAAGAGAAAAGGAGGGAAATTGCTGTTCAGAAACGACTTCAACCCAAAGCTTTAAAACTGCTTTTCAGTTCTCACAATCTCCTTTGGCCGAGCTGAAACAGATGACAGAATTTCCCCGCCTCTCAAAGATGTCATCACGATTAGAGCAACAACAAAAAGAGAACAAGTAGGAGTGTTTGTGACAATAAAAGGTGAACCATGACACAGTTTGCCCTCCCACGAGGTTTCACAGCCATTTGTTCCTGCATTTATAAAGTCACGCATGAACGTTTCTTCTCCTCTTGTGGGCTGCCATTATTTCTGACAGGACAGAAGCATCTTTGATTACTGCTGTGAGCTGCATGTCACATGGAAAGCATCTGCAGGGGTTATACGGTCGCTGATGGCCATTGAACGGCTTCTGCCAGAGGTCGGACACATTACTGGTCTCCTCATTAAAACATCCATAGAGGTGTAGGTCAGCTGGGCTCTGACAGGTGTCAGTGAGATGAATTACTTTTTCATGAGCAGGCTCATGCTTCCATCCCCACCACCCTGCCAGGGCAACCACCGCCAACAGGAACAGTAGCCATGCAAATGAGGGCGATTAACCCTGCCATGCTTAATTCACAAGTCAGCTGCTGATGAAGCTGCTGTTTAGCTGTTGTCTTTTACAGTTCATTTGTTGTGTTTCGACATCAACATCAATGACATTCTTTTTCAGTCCAGTGTGTGTGGTATCTTTAGCTCAGAAACAAAGTCCTGATTCATTAGCATAATTAGTCATCCGTTGTTTCTCTGCAGGATATGTTTAACACCTTCTGTTCTAGACATCTAGACAGTTTATTAGCACTCCCTGTGAACACTAAACTTCTTGACTGCTTCCACTGTGCAGAAATGAAATATCTCCACATAAATGTCAGAAGGCAGAAGAGGTGTTGACTGGCAGTGAAATGCAAAACTACATTTCTAGCGAGCGTATGTTTCTCATCCACTTATGGAACTCCTTAACTCCGGGCGGATCTCATCCACCCCCGGGGCCTTGCCACCAATCAGTTTTTTTGACCACCTCAGTGACCTCAGCACCAAAGGTTGGAGAGCCCACCCCAAAGCCACCAGACTCTGGTTCCTCACTGGAAGACGTGCCAGTGAGATTGAGGAGGTCTTTGGAGTATTCCGTCCACCGATCCACAACGTGCCAAGTCGAGGTCAGCAGCACACCGTCCCCAATGTAAACAGTGTTGGTAGTGCACTGCTTTCCCCTCCTGAGGTGCCAGATGTTGGACCAGAATCTCCTCAAAGGTATACGGCGGTCTTGCTCCATTGTCTCACCGAACTCCTCCCGCAACCAGGTTTTGACCACCCAACCGCATTCTGCTTGGACTTCTGGTACCCATCGGCTCCCTCTGGAGTCCCACAGGCCAAAAAGACCTGATAGGACTCTTTCTTCGGCTTGACGGCATTTCTAACTGTTGATGTCCACCAGCGGGTTCAGGCATTGCCACCACGACAGGCACTGATGACCCTGCGGTCATCACATCCGGTCGGCACAGAACATGGCCCACTTGGACTCAATGTCCCCTCCTCCCCTGGAACATTTTAGAAGTTCTGTCTGCGATGGGAATTGAAACTTCTTCTGACCGTAGACTCCACCAGATGTTCCCTAGCAATACGTTTGGGCCAGCCAGTTCTGACCGGTATCCTCCCCCACCATCAAAGCCAGGTAGTGGTCAGAAGACAGCTCCACCCCACTCCTATCCCGAGTATCCAAGAGATGTGGCCGCAGATCAGATGAGACAGCAACAAAGACGATCATCGCAGCTGACTGATGGTGAGGTTTTTTTTTTTTTTGTTATGTGTCTCCCCGCCTGTGACCAACATGCATACACTGCTGTACTTTAAATCCTCTACACTGAGGAATGCAAAATGGCTTAATTATTATGTAAAGCCTGCAGGCAACCATTCTCAACAAAGAAAGTGTACTGTTGCATAAAACAGCATATCCACATTTAAAGAAGTGACCAGCCATGGATAGAAGACAGTCAAAAGAGGGTACAAACAGACCTGCAGCCCCGTGTGAATGAAACTAGAATCATATAATTTAATAAAGGAATTAATCAAAACTGGATTCAGTCAGTTGAATCAGAATCTTTTATGCATGAGTATAGACTTATTTTCACAAAACACTTGACAAAAATAATAACTAGACCAGACATCTGTCCCTAAATAAAGTGTCATGACCTGTCTAAAAGATGGTCAGACCATAGTATAAAGGTGATTCCTCCTCATTAGGACTCAATCAGCCACAAGACACATTGGAACTATTTAATAGTATTTATTTACTAGGTGTTCATGTACATGATGTCTTTGCAGCAGCAGGTTTTCCTATCACTGGTAGGTTGTAGGTTCAGTCCCGGCTTTCGCCTGCTGTAGTGTCCTTGGGCTAGACAACTAACCCCCTTGCCTACTGGAAGTTGTTGGAGGGACCGGTGGCGCCAGTGCGCCCCAGGGCAGCTGTGGCTACATCGTAGCTAATCATCACGTGTGTAAATAGATGGATGATTGTGTTGTGAAGCTCCTTGGGCTGTAGAATCCTAAAAAAGGTGCTTTACAAATACAAGCCACTTACCATAAAAACAAACAATAACTCACCTTTCTAACTAAAGTAAAGAGGAGGAAAACTAAATTCAAAATATCACCCTTACAAACTCCATAATATAACATTCAGCTATTCCCAGTGGTACGAAGTGTGGCTGGCACGTAATAAAACCAAACACACAGATCCTTCAAACAGCCAAGAGTGATGCTAAAACATGTCATTTGCTGTCATACTTCTCTAGAGCCAGTCAGACCATTCAGGACGCTGGACTCAAACTTCCCCCTACACTCGAATGTTATACCATCAAATATGCAGATGCAAAAAAACTGTGCAACCACAAGTACAGAAAGACATTTTACAAGGATAAACAGCAGATTATTCGGACAAAACTACATTATATTAAAATTTAAAAAAAATTTTTTTTAGCATTTCAGATTTGTTGGATTATCCCACCCTCACTTCACCCTCCAGCCAGCGGTTTGTCGACTCCTGTAGCTTGCCTTTCAATTTAATTCCTACTCCTTTCCACATTCAGCTCATATTTCACAGCTGCTATGTTTACCTTAGCTCAAGGGCTGTAAAGTCAGAAGTGTGCAGCGTGGCTTCTGTATAAGCATCTCTGAAACCAGCTCAGGCTGTTGTGCTTGTTCATCTGGGGTCATGCACCTGTCTGCGCCTGGCAGAAACACCATGAAACGAGTTAAAGGACAAGGAGCACTTGTCAAAATCTGACGGCCTTACATGTATTATGCCACTCTTTTTATGTATCAGCGTCAGTGCGTTCAATATGAAAACATTTCTGGTCTGTGACATACCTGGTAATAAATTTGAGAGCAAAGGATGCTCCTTCTCTACAGCATGAATGATATTTTAATCACCAGTTATTGTTTGTCTAAACGTGTTCAATTAAAGGGGTTTAAAGGAAAACATTTCACAAAAAAGAAGTGAAAAACGAAAGAAAATAAGTGTTTTTCCCCCAATAAAAGCACATTAGAGTAAGCACAATGTAAGAGGAAATGAGTCAGTAGGAAGAGAACCTCAGCATCTGCTGCTTTCAACAGGAAATTAGGCATCTGCTTCTGAAAATGAGTAATTAGGTCACTTAAAGTTAGCAAAGACACATTTAAAGACAGAAAATGATGAGCGAGTTCATCCTAAAGTAACATTGTTATCCCTCATCACAATTAAAATAATTTGTATGCAAAACCACCTAATTATTAAAGATGTGTTTCTTTTTCGAGTCACTTTCTCGCCGTTTATTTGGTCCACAGCTTGAGCTGCTCTTTCATCACCACACAATGGGATTTTTTGCAGCGTTGAAGCTTGCATCTGGATAAGGCATCAAACATTTCTGCTCAAGCCTTTCAAACAATCCCCAGTCCTGGAGAAAATGTGTTATTATTATCAGCTCCTCTGCAGTTAATTTGTACATCAATAGCTGCCAAATGAACTCAAAGCAAAACCGGTGACATGTTTAAAGCCACCTAATTGTCCCGGTTTGATATGATTGCAAGTTTATTTCTGTTGTTGCCTTTTTTGTTTTTCCTCCCAGCAGTGACAGTGCTCATCAGCAGCCATGGCCATTGCACCATTGGTGATGCATTGAATAAATACTGCTATAAAATAATTACAGCCAGCTTACTAAGTCCTCCACTTCTTGTGAGTACTGTGCATTTAACCTTCAGCGCTTGCTATAAACACACTTTGTTTTTTTGAACGCATGTAGAAATTGTGTACATAATAATCTTTTTCTTGTTCACATTCAGAAACGCTTCATATAGAAGCAAATATATGAGGCAGAGTTCTCCCACACAGAGATGAATGAAGAGCAGCAAATTCTGAGAAATATACATTTGTATTTGATTCAAGGTTTTAGCTCCTGTTATGGAAAAATTTATGTTTATTAATTCTTGATCATTGACTCAATCAACTGAATGTAAATGTATTGCTCTATGCCTCTTTGATCATGCTCACTCATTTAGACACACCCACATAAGCCACTCACACACACACACACACACAATCTCTCTCTCTCCCTCTCACTCCCCCTCTCTATAAATAAACTCTGTGACCGGATGTTCGGTGCATTATGCTTTGTGCATCTTGCCAGTTATAACTGTTTGACTTGTCTGTTTATTGTCTCCTTCTCTCTTCACTACAGGAAATGGGTCAATGATAAACATATTGATAAAATCCATGACATTTGGTCCTTCAAAAGCCAGGGTCCCAACGCTCGCGGCGCCAGGAGCTAACGCTGGAAAATTGTCGACAAGTTTGTTGTTGTTGTTTGTCTTTGTGGTACCGAGAGAAAATCCTGGGTGACCAGAGAATAAAGTGGTGTCATCCACCGTGAATAGGATGGTTTTAACAGGTTCCTTGAATGCTGTAAAGCGGTGAAGGGTTTAACAGACTCTCCAAACGCTGTCTGTATTTGTCTTGGGTTTTGATCATTTTAGCCGGAGAATTAGAAATGGGCTCTAAATATCTGTGTTTTTTATATTGTTGTTTGTTGTCTTAGATGTTGTCTGGTTTAATTGTTGTTTGGATAAATGAGAGTGTATGGATTGCTTTGTACGTGTGGTATCTTAGAAGCACAGAGCAGTGGAGAGAAAAAAGGGTTGAAAATGTGAAACAGAGAGGAGGCAAGGCCTGACTAAGAAATCTAAACAACCACAGCTGTTCTCTGAGTCTAAGTCACCAAGGTCAATTTCGGTCTGATGGCTATAACTAGGAAATAAAGATGAAACATATAATTTGAACAGGTTCTCAAAATTGTGATTTACTTATTTGTTTTTGCTATTAAGCACAGCTGTTGGGTACTTTATTGCATTTGAGACACTCCGTGTGGAGTTCAGTAAGTCCAGCCAAAATATTTCATGTTCAGAATGCACGCTGTCCACTGAGGTGAACATGTAATGAATTATTTGCATATTATTAGATGTTACAAACAATAATTTTTTCACACCCAAATATAAATGAGAATTATTGTTAAATAATCATGGTTGAAGATTTCATAATCCGTGCATCAAAAGGTTAGACACAACCCAAATATCTAATTTCTGGTATCTGGTGATTAAAATGATTTGAACTATGAACTGTGTCACTTTTAGTGACTGAAGGGAAAGGGGATTAGTGGAATCCCTCAATTTGAGACATCAACTATCTATCAGTACTTGGCAGTAAAATGAGTGCCCAAATAAAAAAGCTTAGAGTGCATATTTTGGTCAAACAGTAATTCCAGACCAACTAAAACTAATGACTATTGTCAAATTGCATTTTATCTCCTTGTTTTTGTTTTTTAAATCTTTGTCTCCGACATTTTAAAATAAGACAAGGGAGTTCAGTGGATGACGATCACACTCGAGTGAATATAATCTGGTGTGCAGTACCTGTTGAATTCAAAACTGCATTTTGAACACTCTAAAATATCAGTTGTCGTTATCTGAATCTCCTGGCATCTGTCAAATGTAGGAACTTGTTTAGATCTCAGATTAGCGGGCTTTGTGATCAGAACAAGGGGAGAAACAGTCTGGAAGTAAAATTAAATGAAACAGCAGATTAAAGCTGTTGTAGGTAATTTACATTTAAAAAGTTTAAATTGGGTTAATTCTTCATGTATTCACAGCTTGGGAACTTTTAAATGCTTTGACACAGAATTTCATTCTCCTCTGTGTCTGGGTTAAACAGCAAGGTCGTGTCAAAAAAAAATTGCATATTATAACAGACCTTGGTCTCAAGTTAGACAATATTTTATCAGCCAAGAGGCTGAAGCAGAAATCTGAAACGTTTTGGGAAATAACTGCTGGATGAAAATATAAAAAAGTAAATGCTTTAAATCAAAAACAGAGTTTGCACACTTGGAACTAGGTGTGAAGCAGTTTGACAGTTGATTTGAGGGTTTCTGTCCTCTTTGGAATGTAAACGTCGACATCGGCTCATGCTTTCAGAGCCAGTAGAGTAGAGATAAATCGGCTTGGCCGACCTTGCTCACTTTAGATTTGGGAGAAATAAATTATGCAGTTTCAGACTGAAACATTTACATGTTGGTAGATTTTGCACAACTTAATGAACACATTTATTGCTGAACACATTAAATAAATTTATTTAAATTTGAATCCTGTAAATTTAGTCAATGACTCCATATTTCCCTTTTTTAGGGGCAGACGGTATGAAATTACCTGCATCTCATAACTTGGATTTCATAAAACATGATAAAGTTTAAAAATATTTGTTACACACCTAAATTTATTTATAAATAGGATTTAGCTGAGTAATGTCATTTAGCTTACTGAGTGATTTGGCTGCTTTGTAGTAAATTCAATTGTTTTTTGTTTTTTTTTCTTTTAATGTGACTGAGTGGGATAAGGCCGATTCTCAGTGCCATGTCGAACCTCGCTGTTTCCATATGTGAACCTAAGACAGAGGGAGACAGCTGGTGTCTGCTAGCTGCGTTGACCTATCCACGCACACAGAGTGTGACCTGACACTCCTCCGAGCAAGCTGATTAGCTGATTCCCCTTGACAACCTGTTAACTATCTTACCCCCAAATTCCACTACCTCCGCTCCGCTCCGGTCCGCCCCCGCCTTCCGCAGCCGCTCGCTTCCGAACTCAATTTTTGCTGGTACCCGCTCTACAACGGCTCCGCTCCGGTGCGGAGACCTGAGGTGGGCAAACAAGCATGCGCGGGATTTTCGAGATCTTGCGATACAGTCCGAGCAATAAACGCGGAAGTTAGATCCAAACACCCGTTGTGTGGGAGAAGCATCGGCATGAACTGTTTAATCTGCCCATCATTTCTGTTGAGAGATCAGCAGTGTTTGGATCAACAAAGTGTGACTACTTTGATAGTGGCAACTGTATTTATGGCTTACTTTTTTGCATTTAAACTTCAGCCGCCATTGATAGTTGTTAAAAGTTGTTAAACCTGTGCATATGAAACTAAAAACGCCTTTTGTTTATCGATTTATTGTGAAAAACGGAAGTTGTGCTTGCTCCTTTTCCTGTTGGGCGGTTGTGATTTCTGTCCATTTACTGCGGAGGTGCTCCGGCATCCGGCGAAAATAGGATTGATTCTATTTTTGCCGGATGCCGGAACAGAGGGCGGCGCACTGCGCCGCACTGCCGGAGCATGGCCGCAGTAGTGGAATTGCTCTGATTGACTACAACGGGACCGATTTTGCTCCGGCGTTCGTGTTGGAGCGGAGCGGAGGTAGTGGAATTTGGGGGTAACACTTGTGCGTCTGTTAAATACCAATAAAAAAAAACTTGATTATGAGACGAAACAAGATAACGTTAAGCAGAGTGTGACCCCTGACAGAAGATTAAGTGTCCAGTACTGAAATATCGAATTTAGGAGTGATGATAAATGTTTTGTTTTTTTTATTCTGACTTACCTTATCATTAGGACATAAGGGATAATGTGTGATATCTTAGACTTTCATGAGTACTGATTATGCCCTTTTAAATGATCATCTATGAATGACTTGGTCCACTCCCTCGAGCAGATTTTTAAATACAATCATTATATCAATAGAGATTACCCAATATCTTCAAAAACAATATTTATTGTAGCTAGATGGGTTTTTAATTTACCGTGGGCTTTGATATGTAAATACCTCTATCTTGTGTTAGCCAATCTATGTAGTTTCCAAATTAATTGTTTATATAATTAATATTGAACTCCTCTTGTGTAGGTTAGGGGATACTTTCTGTTGTTTTTGCTAAATCTTTACCTTGTCCCTGCCTTGGCCCTTAAGATCACTAACGACCTACTCATTGCTGCTGATTCTGGTTTAATCTCTATTCTCATTCTCCCCGATCTGAGTGCGGCCTTTGACACCATTTCTCATCCCATCCTCCTTAATAGACTCTCTTCCTTAGGCATCACTCACACCCCCCTCCGCTGGCTTCAATCTTACCTTACTGGCCGCACTCAGTTCATGCAGTTAAAATCCTTTACCTCAGAACCCTCCCCAGTCAAGTCAGGTGTGCCTCAGGGCTCTGTCCTGGGGCCCCTCCTCTTCATAGTATATCTCCTCCCTATCAGCAAAATTTTCCGCAAATTCAATATCCAGTTTCACTGCTTTGCGGATGACACCCAGCTCTACATTTCCAGTAAGCCCAACTCAACTCTCCCACCATCCTCCCTTACACTCTGCCTCTCTGAAATCACATAATGGTTCACCTCGGATTTCCTCAAACTCAACGGCAATAAAACTGAACTTCTTCTAGTTGGCACTAAATCCACCATCTCAAAATCTGACAGCTTTTCTTTATCTATTGACAGCGCCATAGTCTCCCCCTCCCCTCACGTCAAGAGTCTGGGTGTCATCCTCGACAGCTCACTTTCTTTTCAAGCTCACATTAATCACATAATTCGGTCAGCATACTTCCATCTACGTTCCATAAACTGTCTCCGCCCCTCACTGACCCCTCACACTGCTGCCATTCTCGTCCACAGCCTCGTCACCTGCCGTATCGACTATTGCAATTCACTTCTTTATTGTCTCCCCAACAAACTCCTTCATAAACTGCAACTGGTCCAGAATTCAGCAGCCCCTATTATCACCAGAACCCCTTCCTTTCACCACATCACCCCGGTTCTCCAACAGCTTCACTGGCTCCCAGTTAAATTCAGGTCCATCTTCAAAATTCTCCTCCATACCTTCAAAGCAATCCACAACCTCTCTCCTCCATATATCTCAGACCTTATAAGTATTCACACCCCATCCCGTTCACTCAGATCTTCTTCTTCCATCCATCTTGCGGTTCCTTCTGCCCGTCTCGCTACCATGGGGAGCAGAGCTTTCAGCCTCTCTGCTCCTCGTCTCTGGAACTCACTTCCCCAGACATCAGGAACATCCGACAGTTTTACCCTTTTCAAAACAAAACTCAAAACACATATGTTTAAATCTGCCTACAACCTCTGATTTTATTGAACTGTTTCTCTCTTTGTATTTTTTTTTCTTGTTTGGGTTTTATTGTATTTTATTAAGTGTTTTCTGTCTAGTGACCTTGGGTGTTCTGAAAGGCGCTTTTAAATAAAATGTATTATTATTATTATTAAACAGATCCCCTTTCCTATCACCTTCTTAATTCAACAAGGACAGAGCAGCAGCTCATTAGACAGCTCTCGCCCTTGACTTCATCATTGTTTTGTTACTGCTAGACAAGTACTTGCCCTAAATGACCCTTAGATTTGATCAGTAGCATGATGACCTGACAGATGTTCCTTGATGGTCACATTGTTTTGAGAATCACCTGATTACATATTCATCTAGTAGTTCTTACATTTGTCAGTCTTTTATTTTTGTTTACTTCTTGTTGTTTTGTGAGTATAAATGCATTAGTCGTACATAATCACACTTAGTTATACTCCTCTAATTGACCTTTAAACTAATTAGGGTTCTTCTTCAAGCACTTACTTTTCTCCTGTAAAAAAACCATTTTTATACAAAGTACACCTTTGTAAATTATGAATTATTTATTTTGTTTAGTATGTCTTTTCCCTTCTTGAAACGATAATCGTCTTTTCAGACACCTTTAGGGTTGTGTGTATCTAAGAACGCCATCAGTTGTTTTATTTTTGATCATTCACTGTCTCTATGTGACAGATGAGTTTTATTTTCCCTGGATAAATCTGTTATTCAATTTAACGTACTGAGTTTTATTTTCCTTAGATAATTATGTTGTCCATCTTCACTTATGGAGCTTTAATTTAGCAGTATTTACCTCCTGTTGACAAATTTTACACATTATTTGAGCAGCATTGTTGAGTGACATTGCATATTGCTGATGCACTCTGAAGCAACCTTACCCTACTGAATCTATGTGGAGGTGAAATTTTATTTTTCCCATTAGGACTGGTTTCGTTGTTAGTTAATTCCAGTGTTAGAAGTGTAGGGGTTAAATTAAGAAGTCACTAGAGGTGAAGGTTTCTGGCATAATGAGAGCAAACACATAGAGTCTATGATATTTTTATTTTTTGATATGAGCTTGGGGATGCTGACAAGCTCACCGTTTTTCCCAGATGGGTTGATTCTTTTTTATTTCATTGGATTACAATTTTTGCTACAGTTCTTTTCCTAAAATTTCTCCTGTTACTCCTAGGTGATGTAAATCACTTTTTGTGTTTATTTTCAATTTTCTTTGCACGGATTATTGTTTTTTTCTTGCTTGGTTAGTTGTTTTGGTTGTTTTGATGTTTTATGCACACTGTGTTGCATGACTCTGCCCTTTGCTGACGTGAACTAGTAATTGCAAGTTCCTTGTGTAATGTAATGTTGTGATTTGAAGTTTGTATATTTATATACTTTAATTAAATAATTTAATTACCTGATCTTGTATATTTATACAATCTAAATAATCAATCAGAAGTGGTCGTTTTTATCATCAGGGAGTTTACTTCAACACTTTGTATTGACTGAGAGACAAGAAAGAGAGAAAGTTGGGATCGTTTAAGAATCTTTAATTTCTATAATTATAAATTCTTACAATCTACCAGGACTATCTCAATGATGGATGCATATGGATGTAGATGGTTCGGTTTGGTGTGTGTGTGTGTGTGTGTTGTTCAGAATCTCTAGGCTGAGTAGCGGATCTGGTTTGTTATGACTAGGCTACCACGAGGCTTCAGAAGCTGATGAAATGAGCCGCCATTTTGTGCCGTGACCACGTACCGTAGGGAGTCTCCCGTGTAGATCAGGAATTGCCAGGTCCTCGGACCTTAATGGGTACTGGAGCTGGTTGAAACAGCGGTCGCAGCACACAACGCCCGTCTGGTGATAACTCCGGTCGTAGTCGGCAAGCGTCAGCAAGTTCACTCTTATTTTGAAAGAACGTTGTCTCGTTGGTAAAAACAACGGAAAATCTCCAGCTTGACAGATTTCAGCTCAAAGTAGGAAGTCCAGCTGGCCAGTCTGAACTTCTTAATGATGACGATGGAAATCCTTAGGAACTCGGATTTCCTGGAGCTGAGTTCAACATGTAACTGCTGAAAGTGGAACGTAACGTGGAACAGACTTAAAATGGCGTTGCCTTCTTTTTATATCTCCCATTTGTTTAAGAATCTTAGTAAACCGGATTGGACTACTTTCATAAACAAACCAGATGCCTACCACAGACGAAAGTTCTGATTGGTTGAAAACAATGTGTCATGCGTTTTCATGGTAATGCATATCAGTGTGTCTGGGCAGCCCTGTTTATTCATTTAAACACATAACTCATGACATCTTTATTTCACAGATCATTCACTTGATTATTAATGATCAACAAATGCTTTGATTAGCTTATCACAAATAAAGTACTTTGATTAATCCATGAAAAGCGTTCTTCTTCTGTTCTTCTGTCTCTTCTCCTGGAATGTAAACATACTGAACCAAGCGTCCGACCTTGGCGGTGTTACTGTGTGAAGGGGCAGCTGTTAAGGGCAGACCATTATACTTCCTAACGCTACACTTGGGACGGGTGTTTTTTCACATGTTATGTGAGGTCCACTTTTAACATCAGGTTGGCACAATGCTTGCCAGTATCGGACCCTTTTGGTTATGTTTTGTTTCTGGTGAGCCCTGAGTTGCCTCATGCCTCAAGAGGAGGAGGAGCCGATAACAATTTCCTCACATATTACACTGCCTGGATGGAATTACCTTAAATATTAGATGCTTGTTGCTGAAAACAATTCAAAATCAACAGTGATCTCCCAAAAATTTCTTGTGCTTTGTCGCCACAGGCCGTGAAACCAGGAAATTGGGTTCTGATGAAGGTGCTGAAGCGAAACAGATGGGGCAGTCAGAAGTCAATTCAAAGTACTCCTCATTACTCCCACTGCTGTGAAGATTGCTGAGAGGCCATCTTGGACTCATCTATCCCACTGCAAGCTCATCAACAACAACTAACTGCTCTAGCGCGGCAAAAAAGTCTGACTACAAAGGGGTGGACCATCACTAGGGTGACGTCTCTCAAACCCGGTGAAGATAAGATAAGATATAGATCTGCTTCAAGCTTGCTGGGTTCACCACAATCAATCAATCAATCAATCAATCAATCAATCAAAGCTTTATTTATAAAGCGCCTTCTGCAAACTTGTCAGGAAGCCCAAGGCGCTGAACATGGAACAGTACAAAGTTAAATAAAGTGAATTAATCAGAAAATAAAAGCAATTCAAATTACAGATTACAAATTACAAAAAAGATGAAACATTCTAGTAGAAGACAAATGTGTAAAACAAGGGAAAAAGTGAACTAATGAAAACTGAGATAAAGTCAACATAAAAGAGGGCCAAATTCAAACATGTTCAGGAAACGCCAAGCGGAGGAGGTGGGTTTTTAGGCGACTCTTGAAGACTGGCAGAGATGGGGACAGCCTAACTGAGGGTGGCAACTGGTTCCATACGGTGCTAGGACTGAGAAAGCCCGGTCCCCGCGAGTATGACACCTAGAACGAGGGACAGCGAGCAGGCCTTGGTCAGAGGAGCGCAGAGCGCGTGATGGGGAATGTCTGTTCAGGAGCGTGGCCAGATAGGGGGGAGCACCACGCTGGAAGAAATTAAAAACAAAGACGAGGATTCTGAAGTGTGAACTATAGCAAACCGGAAGCCAGTGCAGGGAGGCCAGAACTGGACTGATGTGGTCCCGTTTCCTGCTCCCAGTCAGGAACCTGGCTGCGCTGTTCTGCACAACCTGAAGGCGACACAGTGATGACTGACACAACCCTGTATATAGAGAGTTGCAGTAATCAAGCCTAGAAATTACAAAAGCATGGAGTACTCGCTCCAGGTGGTTTCTTGACAGCATGGGCTTGATTTTTGCAAGGCGTCTCAGGTGAAAGAAACTGGATCACAGAGTTGATGTGAGCATCAAATTTAAGTCCAGCATCAATTTTTACCCCCAAACTGGTCACAACTGGTTTTGAGTATGGAGAAAGAGGCCCAAGATCAACATAACGATCCACATTCCTGCTGTTGGGGTGAAAAACAATGAGCTCTGTCTTTCCCTCATTCAGATGCAGAACGTTGGCCATTAGCCAAGACTTCACCTCGTTAACACAGGACACAAAGGACTGGATAGAGTGACCTTTCTCCTGACACAATGGAGAGTAAATCTGGCAATTGTCAGCATAGAGATGGAATGATAGGCCATGTTTACGAAAGATTGACCCCAGAGGTAGCAGATAAATGGCAAACAAAAGAGGACCAAGGATCGATCCCTGTGGCACCCCCCAGCGGAGCCCCTCCCAAGAAGAAAAAACATCACCCAGTTTAACACAGAATGTCCTGTTGTGGAGATACGATTTAAAGCAATCCACAGCTGACCCTTTGATCCCAACCCATCGTTCAAGCGATCCAGTAGAATCGCGTGGTCAACTGTGTCGAAGGCTGCTGTCAGGTCTAACAACAGAAGCAGCACAGATGTACCCTGATGTACCACATTGTTGATGTTGGTGGTCGCACTCATGGCCCTGCACTTGGGCCGCCTCTCAGCACCTGATGGAACAACTGAGACAGCAGCATTTGAGGGGGTACTAGAACTGGAACTGAAACAACGGATTGGGGCTCCTCCCTGGCTGCGCACCTACAAGACAATGTAACCTGCATCCACCTCGGCTGACGACCTCCTGGACGCAACTACAACAGGACGCAGTGAAGAAGAGACGCTGGGAAAGGATAACTACTTCAAGCACCTGCACCCAAATCTCCAGACTGGGTTCACGGTCAAGGACCTCTAGGACCTTTTTGGGGACAAGATCAGCTCCCTGACAATTGGACAACTGCCTCGACACACCACAGAAGGATCCTGAAGTCTTCCTATTGAGAAGTTGAACTTTGCACTAGGGGTTGTAGTAACTAGTCGACTTCACGGCTCTGTAGTGACTTTTTATGCCTGTCATCGACTAGTCGCTGTCACATGATAATGACTGACAAGATGCAGTCCTCGGAAAAGACAGCAGGTGATGAGCCCCTGCGTCGGGAGACGGAAGCGACGCGCTGTGCCAGAGCGTCGGTACTGACACCGGCCGTAAAACGGACATTTAACCAAACTGTGACCTTTTCCGTCTTGCAATTTTACCTTCCCCTCACCCCCATCCTAATCTTAACCAGCTTGCGCATGCAAAGCTCTTACTGTTGACGCGCTCCAGACATCTGCGTCCTGAGCACCGCCAAATCAGGTGTCACCACCTCAAAAACAAATTAAACACGCGATCGTTCATGTCGGCTCATTTCCTTTCATGTTTTCTGTTTGTTATTTGTGCCTGATGCGTTTCACTGCTACGGAGCGAGGCGCATCACCTGTTTTGTTCTCCGGTGACGCACCCCCAAAATTCCACTATCTCTGCTCCGCTCCGGCACGAACTCCGCAGCAAAAACGGTCCCGTTGTAGTCGGCACTACGCTGTTTTTGTGGTTGGTAGATCGTATTAGAACTGCAGTTCAAAGGTAACTCATGAGGTGAATATATATGAACCCAGGTAGCAGTTTTTCTTTAGGATTGAGAGGAGATGCAGGAAGATAATAAACAGGGCAGAAAAATAGTCAAATTAAAACAAGTTTGTTTTTGAACCTGGTTGCAACAAACAAACACCATTGAAGGTAATTAGAAGTGAGGAACAGAAAATGAAATAATTATTTTAATGTTTAGAGCAGCAGGAACTCTGAGAGGCTGCAGGTGCATCAGTGAGTTTGCGGCCGCTGCGCAGGGGGAGGGGGGAGATGGCTGAAGCACAAACTACCATTGTTAAAAGAGATGTGTTAACTTAGAAAATGTGGGCGCAATTTTAATTGTCAAAAACTCCAGCGAACCCCCCCCCCCCCCCACCCACCCCCCCGTGCCGCTTCAGGTGTATGACGTCATCAACGACTAGTCGAAGTCGACTCGATTTTCCTTACTTGACTGTCGACTTTAAAAAAAATTAAGTCATGCAACCTCTACTTTGCGCTTCATGTTCCGAACTAAGTTATTACGCTCCGGACCTGGACTTCAAGATACTTATCAACGTAAGACTGAAACTATCCTGACCAATGGAAGAGGACTCTGACTTTCAAACCTATTCTCCAACCGGGACTCTCAGTCCACGGACAAGCCCTTTGATGAAGAACGCCTGAATTGCCTTAGCTCTGCCGTAGTTAGAGCTGCGTAAATTAATATTACAACTTCATTTTCCCTCATTCTCAGAAAGATTCGTCTGCAGCTTGGAGCTTTAAACTAAATTCACCTGATGTTTCAATACACCGAACTGATGTTTTATGTGTATTACATGGTTTTGGGAACCCTTCCCAATCTCCTTACAGGAACTGCCATAAGTCATAGAATTCTGCATCACAGTAAATTCATTTCAATATGAATGAAATAGCTTTTCTTGAGGTTATAATTGTGCTGATTTAGCTGATTCTATTCTCTATCTCTGTGAACTGCTGTAGGATTTTACTGTCAGTTGTGTTTGCCTTGTTTGTGTTTATTACCTTATTTGTACTTATTATTTTTCATCGGAATCATCATTGTTATTTTATTTGTTCTTCTTATTTTGCTGATTTTGTATTGAACTTTGTATGGAATGATGCTGTGGACAAGTTAACAGGAATGAGATTACAATCCGCAATAGACATATGATTGCAGCACCTCATGCTGTGTTGCCTTATCGTGTTGATTCAGAACCTTTTATATCTGATCGTAGTGTTTATCACTTTACTTATTGTTTTCCTTGGTTTGATGCTTATCATTTTTCTATTGAGCTAATTGATTTGTAACCTATTGGCCCTTATGACTACTGAGATGATCACCTTTCCTGGTTTACCCCTTTTCTATTACTTGATTTGTGATTGATGTAGCTTTCATAGTAGGTGGTAACAAGTTATGGAAGTGGATAATATTCCTTACTACTCTACTTATTTTTATTTTCCTCCTTGGGTTTTGTTTTGTTTTGTTGCTTCCCTTTGTTTGGTTATCCTATTCAAATAAACAGGAGGGAATGTTATGGAAAAATGTATGTTTATTAATTCTTGATCATTGACTCAATCAGCTGAATGTAAATGTATTGCTCTATGCTTCTCTGCATGCTCACTCATTCAGACACACCCACACAAGCCACACACACACACACACACACACACACACACACACACACACAATCTCTCTCTCTCCCTCTCACTCCCCTGTCTATAAATAAACTCTGTGACCGGATGTTCGGTGCATTATGCTTCGTGCATCTTGCCACAGTTATAACTGGTTGACTTGACTGATCATTGTTTCTTTCTCTCTTCACTATAGGAAATGGGTTATTGATAAACATATTGCTAAAATCTATGACAGCTCGAAACAGGAGCCTTTGTTCTCTTACAAAGAACAAGGAATGTGTCCTATCTGGCCACCACTGGGAAACGCCAAACAGTGGGCTAAAAAGTAGAAACCATTAGTTTTTATATCTAATGTGAATGTTTGTGCTCCTCAAAACAGTAAAATAAAAAACCTAAACTAATGTCCTTAAATGGTTGGAAAGTGATTGCAGTTGTGTTTGGCCTTGTTGTACATAGATGTCTCTGTTGGTTGCTGTTCTATCTTTAGATCGGCAGCCTTCCGAGTTAATAAGCTCCTCCTGCTCACCTGGGATTGTAGAAGATGAGGTCAGCTGTGGTCAGCCACAGACACACAGCTGAGCAGCATGCTGATGGAGATCTGTGGCATGGAAAGGAACAGACTAGAATTTACATGGTACTGGTTACGTTTTATGTTATTATGCAGGAAACACTGGAGGCAAACTCCAGCTCACACACATCTGGAATAGAATCATTATCATTTTGCATTTGCTTCATCTGTTGAACACATTGTGCTATTGTGCCTTTATCCTATTTGATGCTGCAGAGACCTTTGATGACACAAAGGTGAACATCCCAGTGAAGTGCTAACCCATTGCTCACCTGTTTTAGTAATCCTCTGCCTGCTGTGTGTGAAATCGTCTCCCTTCATGCTCGTTTAAAACAGAGTGAATTAGGGCTGCTCCCTGCTCTCTACAAATAAAGCTTTCATGATTCCCAGTAACATGATGCAGTTCCCAGAGTACTGAAACATCCGTGGTTGAGGAAGAGGAGATCAGTGCGAAAATGTTTGTTGCATCTTTATCAAAAGTGTTGTTTTTAATCATCTCATCTTCATCCAAACCTTAAGTGGATGAAACATTTGAGGACTTGCTTCAAACACACTTGATTTGCTCATTTTTGTGACCTCCTTCAATGCTCCGGTGACCTAAAGCTGGACAGACACTGCACCATATTTTCTGTTTTTGTTTTGAGCTCCAGCTGAAACTGTGTGAATAAATTGCAGGGCTCAAAAATCCACAGCTCAGGAATCGTGGTCTGATCTGCTGCTTGGATGTTATCTGAGTGTTTACTGTATGTGTCTGTACAACACATAGGACTCTGGTATCTGGAACTGCAAAAAACATAAATAAATAAATAAATACATTTTATTTATATAGCAGTCATCACAGACAGAATCACAAAGTGCTTCAAAAAAATCAAAACAAAATCAAACAAAAAGTCATAAAATCATAATGATCTCAAAACTGAAACCGATTCACATCTGAAAAATAAAGTCTTAAAAATGATAAAATATCATAAAACAAATTAAAGATGATTAGGTATTTAAGATAAAAATAACAAATCAAAAGATTTATGTAAAAGCAGCTTTAAATTAAAGGGTCTGTTCTTTTTTAAAGTTTTTTTAAGAAGAAAAGGAGCATATACTAGTTTGGAGATCTGTTTTTGTTTGATATAAACATAGACATAATAAAAAATACATTCACCTCGGAAAGAAAAGCTCAACAAAACCTAACATGCTTCCTTAGACGTGTTGGGGAGGAGAAGTGTGAGGGGTTCTGGTAAGTTTGTCTCATGGCGCCGCTTTAACGATGCAAAACTGTCACAAAGAGTGACCAAAACTTCAAACAGCACATGTTACATGTGACTGTACAACTGCTGATTGGGAGCTGGTCTTGAGGTGTTTATTCCTTCTCGTTACCTCCTGTATACTAAAGGAAGAGCAACAAGAAAGGTTTCCTTAGAGCTACAAGGTTTAAGCATCATATCGAGCAAATTATGTTTAAATCAGGATTTACTAAACCCACTTGACATCACTGGATCAGTAATTGTCCATGAAATTGCATAAGCTTTGAGCTAAACAGTAAAACTGAGTAAGAGCAGGGAAAAATGACAATCTAGGGAGACAACTCCCTCCCTGAAAACCCACAAGAACCAGTTTGGTGTGCCTCCCCAAACTAGCCACCTCTATAGCAATTTTCTGGGAGTTCCAGAAAACATATACCTTTTAAAAAAAACTCTGATCAAAGAGCATTCACACATGATTGTTGTTTAAAAAAGTGTTACAAGATAACTGCAGAAATAAAAACACAAACCCCTGAAGACCTGATAAGATCATCCATGTTCACAAACTATACTCTGCTGGCCTGGGAGGCAACGAATAATTAAACAGGAAGTTGAATCAGTAAAAACAAATTGTGATTAAAAAGCCTCAGAGCCTATTGCAGCTTTCAGCAAATGCGATTTTAGTTAAAGCCATAGCAAAGTTTAGTTATTGATGTACGGCATTTCTGTGACTCACGCTTGATGCTGTATGAGCGTCTGACTTCCTCTACATCATCATTGGTAAAGTGTTATGAACATCAACAGCCCACAGCGTTCTGACTGTCACCTCAGATTCTGACTTAAAGCTATTGCCAGCTTTTTATTTTTAGCTTTTTTTTTTTTTTAGATGATGATTGTGCACTGGAGCAGAGCAACATGTCACACAATATTTCCTAATAACGCTTTCCATCAGCCAGCGAGAGCTGAATTTACAGTGGAAGAGAGTTTACGTCGTTATCTAAGAGCTGCGTCTAATGACTTTGGTATCTGCCCTGCAGCCTCAAAGAAAATATACGCCTTCCAATTCAATTTCAAGCACACCAAGCACATTTCATTCAATGATAACACACATCAATAATCATTAGGGCATAGTACGGAGCTGGATTATCATCTGAAACTGTAGGAAGGTTTTGTTCTTCGAGAGGGACGGAATTAATCCTTCTGAACTGGGTGCAGTTTTTGAAGAGCTTTTTACCCATCAGATCAAAACTGATGCGTATCAATCAGTCACTACGTTAGCTGAAAAAAAGACACGATTCAATTCTCTTAGCAAAATCTGCTGTAAATCATCACATTAGATTTCAGAGGCATTTAAAAAATTGCCAATGCTCACACATATCTTGCATTACTAAGGTAAATTAGAAAAAAGTTAAAGAAAAGACTCAAATTTAAAAGAAAAATATGAGTAGCTATACTTTATTCTGACTGAAAGAAAAAAAGCTTTATTACAACTCCAACATCATGAAACCACACAAAGAAAGTAAGAAAGCCAACAAAATGTTTATTCTTTGAACAATTAAAACCAATTCATGGTGCATTTGTTTGGGTGCATGGAGTCCATGTAGGACACAGAGGAATGTGAAGTGAATGCTTTAAAGCTGCAGAACAAATCTGAGCATCATCTAGGGATGGGTACCTTTGACATTTGAACTGATTCGGTACTAACTCCCGGTACCTAGGAATCGATACCGGTACTTGTCGGTACCAATTTTAGATACTTTTCAGTGTTTAACATTTTAATTCTCTTTTATAATTAAATATATATTTTTCTCAATATATAACCATATTTGATATATATCACGATAAATAACATACAACTGTTTGTATTTTAACATCGTCCTTGTAGTTTTACAAGCTGATAATTAAACTGAAGCAAACATCTTTACTGTGAACTAAATTTACTGTGTATCTTCATTCCTTTTGCCGTCTTTTTTCATTTGATTTTTTCCTATTGGGAAGTTAGAATTTCCGAGGAGAATGCAAACGCACCATTAGCTGATAACAACGGTGGCAATGGAATCGTATTTATCAAGCTAACGTTATCTTAAACAGTTTATTTAGCTGCTGGAGCAGATTAAAACGATGAAGCCTCACACTTAGATCGTTGTCACTGGTTTCATCTTCACCCAATCACCCGTCGCATTTAGTAAAGTGAAGTCAAACTTTAGAGCGCGTTCATGTTCTTCTAGCCGGAGATTCGGAATTCCGAGGAGAAAGCGAACGCACCATTAGCGGAACGGAAGCTATCAAGCTATCATATCAAGCTAACGTCATCTTAAACATTTTACTTACCAACCGGAGCAGATTAAGATGAGGATGTCTCACTTAGATCGTTGTCGTTGGTTTCATCATCACCCACTTACCCATCACATTTAGTGAAGTGGACCCAAGCTTTAGCGTGCGTTCTTTCTACCATGTTGCTCTGCTTACAACTTGCTCGCAGCAACCGATGTAACGCTCTTGCGCATGCGCAGCTGTCTAGTTAAGTTCTCGTTATGAAGGACGGGTATCGAAACGAGACACCGTTTCAAATGACGTGAATCGGTGCTCAGTCGGTACTATAGAATTCGGTCGGTACCTTAAAAAGTACAGATTTTTTTCTGTATTTCAGAAATCTTTTGCACAACTCTGCCCCCATTGCTTGCTCTGGCGGTACTTCTGACCAGTCAGCCAATAGTTGATGATTTTGACCCAGTAGAATGGGAGCACACAGGGTCTTCTCCAGCCCAGCGATGTGGATTTACTCGTGAGGGCTGAACATTATACGTGGTCCTAATGAAGAACTCAGATTATTCAGTTCTATCCTCCAAACATTGTGTCAAAAACATCTCAATTGTAGCATATATGTTCGTGTGCAGTGTATTAAACCCCCACTCCTGCCACACCCAAAAATAGACAACACCTCTGTCGTGATCTGCGTCTCCCCCCTCCTTTTTGTGCCTCCTGGTGTCCTCCATCCCTCTCTAGAGTCCCTTTTGTGTCTCATAGCGCCCTCATGTGTCCTTGTCTTCGTCTCAGTTATGTGTCTTATGTTGTAACCTGTAAAGTTATTCGTCCCAGGTCCCGTGTCATCTCATTTCTCTCCAGGTCTTCATTCACATTCTGTGTCCTTGTAGCCTCAGCCTCTCAGTCCCCTGCTCAGTATTGTGTGTGTGTGTGTCCTGCTCCAGTTCTGTCTGTGTGTGTGTGTGTGTGTGTGTGTGTGTGTGTGTGTGTGTGTGTGTGTGTGTGTGTGTGTGTGTGTGTGCTTGTCCTGTCTATATGTAGTGCATTTGTGTGTGATGGTGTGTGTGTGTGTGTTAGTCCCTCCCACAGCCTTTAGCTTTAGTTTTTGTGTTTTAGAGTTTTTAGGTTTATTTGCCCCCCCCCCCCCCCCCCCCCCCCCGATTCTCATATGTGATTTTGGATAAAGGAAACCAATATTTGGGGATTAAAATAAAATGTGGACTTTAATGTGAGCCTTAGATCGTGGCAACAGCAGATAAGTAGCTGTCTAGCAGGTAAAAAGGGTTCAGGAGGAAAACACAGTTCTGAAGTTGGTTTCTATTGTTTCGGTTGCCTGTCTTAAGTTCCAGCACCACGGCTAGTGCCACTCTACTGTTTCCTACATCAGCACCCAGGACAGCGGCAGGCCTGGTTTGAGCCTCCTCCCTTCTGCAGCCAAGCCTGTAGAAATAAAAGGCTGAAGCTGACAGAAGCCCAGCAGCACAAAACCGTTTCTGTTTGTCTCCAAATGGCTGCGATCTTGAGTTTTGATAATTGTAAACTAAAGACTTAGATTCAAAAGTTTGAGAGAAATAAGTTTTAGTTCTTTGTACAATTGCTTCGAGAGACATGACTTAAATTGAAACGTGGAGACTTTGATTTGGTTTAGAGTATGGTTTGGTGACTTCAGATAGTGTTTGAGTTTAATTGTGTTTTAGTCACCTCTGATTAAACCTTTAGCTGTTTCCAGTTCATTTTAGATCTTAGTTTAGTACAGAAGAGAGCTTTTAGTTGTTTAAATCTTTTGTTTTTGAGATAGCCTGGAGATTATGTGCCTCAGGTTATTTGTGTGTGTGTGTGTGTGTGTGTGTGTGTGTGTGTGTGTGTGTGTGTGTGTGTGTGTGTGTGTACAGTCCCATTAGCTTTGATTAGTTAACATCTTTTAAGGTTTTTTGTGCAGTTCCTCTTCCTCCATTTATATTTATACCATCTTATGCACATCAGCCTTCCTTTACGATACTCCGTCTTTCACACCACCCTCACATTGGGTTGTAACATCCATAACAACTGTGAGACCATTAAATATGTAGTTCAGTGGCAATAAAGGCACAATCTGAAAAACTGGATTTGGATTTATTTTCTTAACAAAGGTTCATATTTTTTCATAGAAAAAATAGAAAAACAAACTGATTTTTACCATTAGAATTATTCACTAATTACTTTTACTGAAATAAAGAATCAAGGGTCTTATAAAGGTGTTGTGATTTGAAGTTTGTATATTTATATACTGTAATTAGATAATTTAATTACCTGATTTTGTATATTTATACAATCTAAGTAATCAATCAGAAGAGGTTGTTTTTATCATCAGGGAGTTTACTTAAACACTTTGTATTGACTGAGAGACAAGAAAAGAGAGAGTTGGGATCGTTTAAGAATCTTTAATTTCTATAATTATAAATTCTTACAATCTACCAGGACTATCTCAATGATGAATGCATATGGATTTAGATGTTTCGTGTTGGTGTGTGTGTGTGTGTTTTGTTCAGAATCTCTAGGCTGACGTAGCGAATCTGGTTTGTTTTGACTAGGCTACCACGAGGCTTCAGAAGCTGATGACATGAGCCGCCATATTGCCGTGACCACGTACCGTAGGGAGTCTCCCGTGTAGATCAGGAATTGCCAGGTCCTCGGACCTTCATGGGTACTGGAGCTGGTTGAAACAGCGGTTGCAGCACACAACGCCCGTCTGAGGATAACTCCGGTCGTAGTCGGCAAGCGTCAGCAAGTTCACCCTTATTTTGAAGGAAAGTCGTTTCGTTGGTACAAACGACGGAAAATCTCCAGCTTGACAGATTTCAGCTCAAACTAGGAAGTACATCTGGCCAGTCTGCACTTCCAAATGATGACGATGGAAATCCTTAGGAACTTGGATGTCCTGGAGCTGAGTTTAACATGTAACTGCTTAAAGTGGAACTTAAGGTGGAACAGAACTTAAAATGGCGTTGCCTTCTTTTTATATCTCCCAGTTGTTTAAGAGTCTTAGTAAAACGGATTGGACTACTTTCATAAACAAACCAGATTCTACCCTACCACAGACGAAAGTTCTGATTGGTTGAAAACAATGTGTCATGCGTTTCCATGGGAATGCATATCAGTGTGTCTGGTGCAGCCCTGTTTATTCATTAAACACATAACTCATGACATCTTTATTTCACAGATCATTCACCTGATTATTAATGATCAACAAATGCTTTGATTAGCTTATCACAAATAAAGTAGTTTGATTAATCAATGAAAAGCATTCTTCTTCTGTTCTTCTGTCTCTTCTCCTGGAATGTAAACATACTGAACCAAGCGTCCGACCTTGGCGATGGTACTGTGTGAAGGGGCAGCTGTTAAGGGCAGACCATTATAAACTTCATCACGCTACAACAAATAAAGCATTAAAAAGCTTCCTCAGGATCATATAATAAAAGTATCTTGAATTTGAACATTACATTAAATATACTAAAATATCTTTTCTTGGTGTGAATACTTGAAATGAAACAATGTTTATTTTTATGGGATACGTGATGAAATATATCTAATTTACACATATTAACATTCTCTACATATTCAAATATTTTACTTTTCACATTTCTATTGGATTGTTAGGCAGGAATAATTAGCTCAATTTATGTATCTTTTTTAGAAATAGAGTAACAAAATGAAGATTAGAAAATTCACATAAGGATAGGACATACTAAATTCCATTACACGTACAACCAAACTGAAAAGCTCATCAACTATTATATTAATTACCAATAAAAGAAGAAAAATCATACCAAACTAGATTTTAATTTAATTAAAGGAAAATGACAGACGGTCTCTACAATATGCACCAAGTATTACTACTATAAAGGTAATTTACTAGACTAGACCAAATACATTTTCAAACCTTATTTGGAGAGATTAAATTGAAACATTCCCACATCTCAGAACGCCCTCTTTTTGCTACAGGATCCATTTTTGCGACTCGGTGTTTAATCACTGAATACTGAATCCTGAACCGTCAATCTCAGGTCATACAAACCTGTATGGCAAGCCAAATAAGCATTTATTCTGATATCAGGATAACAGCCAGAATTGCCATGAACATGTAAGCCATTTCTGTCCACTAGTTAACTAGTTAGCCATGTTTGTGTCAACTAGTTAAATATCGAGGGTGAAAATGTGCCCACTAGTTAACTAGTGACAGCAGAAATGCGCATTAGTTAACTAGTGAACACATTTAGGCTTCAGTAGTTAACTAGTTGACACAAAAACGGCTCACTAGTAAAGTAGTAAAAGCAGAAATGCATACCAGTCAGCTACTGGAAGGTATTTGTCTCACTAGTTAACTAGTGAGGGTCCAAATGTGCACACTGGTTAACTTGTGGTAGACATAAATGCGCACTAGTTAACTAGTGAACACACTGAGCAATACTAGTTAACTAGTAAGATAACATTTTAACTAGTTAACTAGAGAGAATTTAGGCCTTACTAGTTAACTAGTTGACATTTAGGCTGTCACTATTTAACTAGTTGACACAAACATGGCTAACTAGTTAACTAGTGGACAGAAATGGCTTACATGTTCTTGACAATTCTGGCTGATATCCTGATATCAGAATAAATGCTCATTTGGCTTACCATAAACCTGCGCCTCTTGGTTTGCGTTGCTTTAAATGTTTGAAACAACGTGTGAAGCGGTCACGTGGGTGGAAGGGTGAATGAAAGCATCGTTGCTCATTGGTCACGTGACTTTCAGTAAACAAATCAAGCTCCGACACAGTGCTTTGCTCTGCGGTGGTTCGTTTTGGTGATACAAGCTTCGAATCCTGCGTGTCACAGGTAACATCACTATTGGCTCCCACCCCTTTGGATTTACATGGTTTTTGGTTCACCTTAAAATAAAGGATTTTACTTCACATCATCTCCTGCCTCGTGCCATCCTGGGTAATCTGCATTTTGGGTCCTAAACATCCCCTGCACGTGACAACCTCCTGATATCTATCAACCAATCACTTGCAACTAAAATGTAAATAAAATAAAAGTGACTAATAAAATAAAAACCATCATCAGCTCCCAGACAGCACCAAGCCCATTGTTAATTGTGAAGTCTGTGACTTTAATGAGCAAATTGCAGGTTAATTTTTTTTCGGTTTCATATAAAACGCTGTCCAAAAAATCCTATTTGAAATATTTATCGTGGATATTTCATTTTAAAATACATAACAGCAGAGTTTTCTAGTAAAACGTGACCTTTCTCAGCAAAGCTTCTAAAAAGGCTCTTTTTTTCTAAATGTGAACCTCTGACGTAACCAAATAAGCTAGGCACTGCCTCAGCTCAGCGTGGAGAGTGGGTAGTTTTAGGATCGAGAGGTCATGTTATTGAGTGAGTGTGTGTTTACTAGTGTAGGATTGTGTTCATGTTGATAAACTGTAGTTTGTGAAGGCTGTACCAACTCCAGCCTGTCTGGACATTGAGTCCACGGGTTTCCAGATAAGAGAAACAACGCCTATATCTCCGTGTCTGAGGGTGTTTTGTGCAGCTGAAAAGACAGACTTCTGTAGCTGTTAGGTAATTTTATCGATCCAGGATTACCTTAGGGAAAGTTTAATGCACAGGGGGTTATAGTAATCAATCAATCAACACCAATACCAATCATAAACAATCAATTTAGACTTTGCAAAGTGGAGAGGAATGAATGCACACCAAACAAGGATCTCAGTTCACTCTCAGACTGATGTCCCCCGAAAGCATTTATTAGCACACACAAAGATGAAGCACACACACAATTCACATTCCTTAAGCTATTACGTAGACTTTCAGCTGGGAAGCTGCTGGTGAAGGCAGTCTGTCTCAGCCCAGATGCACGCTCTAAATCAACAACTTTCTCATGGGATTGTTACTGACAAAACTGACTCGCCTTGTCTGCCAGAAACAGCTCGAAGGTTACGTCCTCCCTGTAAAGGCTACAGGATGACAAGGTTACAGGACGAACCCTGCGTTTAATTTTTCTTAAAGAGCACCAGATGTTTTAGCAGTCAAGAAATTAAGCTATAATTCAATAATAATATCAGTTTTTACTTAACAGTAGCCCACACCGGTCGGTACCGGGTCAGAGAGGTCCGCGCTGGGCTACAGAGACCCGTGGTGGGGTTTAAAAAATGAAATTCGGATTTCTGGACCTCAGATCACCATCAGAACCAGGTCAGAACCGACCAGCAGGCCAGTTGGTTTCCGGGTCGGAACCGGATCAGAACCACCACCCGGACAACCAGGAGAGGATCATGTGCAGCTTTTAAAAATACCAGCTGAACTGGCATGCTGGTGTTTGGGTCGGGTCCAGCTCACAGAAGCCCGCATGAGCTCCAGAACTGGATGACATGCGTCTCTCTAAGCTCAACTACATTAGGTGAACGGATATTAACGAGTATGAGACAGCTGACAGACAATCATTAGTATTAATATTATATTAACTGACCAATACTATTTTAACTGTCTGGTACATGCTAGTAATCTGTACTATATTTTAATGTTAGCACACGAGTTTAAGATAGCATCGTGAACTACCTGCTGCCCCCGCTGCTTCTCCTCAATCTCTCCGCTTTGGCCGATGGTTTCTCCCTCTGGTTTGTCTCTGCTCTCTGGGGCGTGCAGCAAACTCATAACCTTATGGTTTTAGTCCATCATGAATACAATTATAAACATTTAAAGTCTGGTCTGGTCTGTGGGTCTCCGGAGGCAGCAGACAGGTACCGGATAGCCAAGCGGGGTGCAGCAGTGGCAGTTGCCGAGGCAAAATCTCGGGCGTGGGAGGAGTTTGGTGAGGCCATGGAGAAAGACTATCGATCGGCTCCAAAGAGGTTCTGGCAAACTGTCCGGCGCCTCAGGAGAGGAAGGCAGCAACTCGCTCACACTGTTTACAGTGGGGATGGGGAGCTGCTGACGTCAACTGGGGCTATAGTCGGACGGTGGAAGGAATACTTTGAGGAGCTCCTCAATCCCACCTATGCGCATTCCGAGGAGGAACCAGAGCCGGGAGACCTGGGGATGGACTGTCCAATCTCGGGGGCAGAAGTTGCTGAGGTAGTCAAACAACTACACAGCGGCGGAGCCCCGGGGGCGGATAAGATTCGTCCTGGGTATCTCAAGGCTATGGATGTTGTAGGGCTGTCGTGGTTGGCACGTCTCTGCAACATTGCATGATCATCAGGGGCAGTTCCTGTGGAGTGGCAGACCGGGGTGTTGGTCCCCTTCTTTAAGAAGGGTGACCTGAGGGTGTGTTCCAACTATAGGGGGATCACACACCTCAGCCTCCCTGGAAAGGTCTACTCCAAGGTACTGGAGAGGAGGGTCCGATCGATAGTTGAATCTCAGATTGAGGAGGAGCAATGTGGTTTTCGTCCTGGCCGTGGAACTGTGGACCAGCTCTATACCCTTGCAAGGGTGATGGAGGGGGCATGGGAGTTTGCCCAACCAATCCACATGTGTTTAGTGGATTTGGAGAAGGCTTATGACCATGTCCCCAGGGGCACCCTGTGGGGGACGCTCCAGGAGTACGGGGTGGGTGGCTTTTTGTTAAGGGCCATTCAGTCCCTTTACCAGAGGAGCATGAGTTTGGTCCGCATAGCCGGTAGTAAGTTGGACCTGTTCCCGGTGAGGGTTGGACTCCGCCAGGGCTGCCCTTTGTCATCGTTTCTGTTCATTATCTTTATGGACAGAATTTCTAGGCGCAGCCGTGGTGTGGAGTGTGTCGAGTTTTGTGGCAGGAGAATCTCCTCTCTGCTTTTTGCGGATGATGTGATCCTCCTAGCTTCATCCAGCTCTGACCTTCAGCTCTTGCTGGGTAGGTTCACGGCCGAGTGTGAAGCGGTGGGATGAGGATCAGCACCTCCAAATCTGAGACCATGGTTCTCGACCAGAAAAGGGTGGCTTGCCAACTCTGGGTTGGGGGAGAGGTCCTACCTCAGGTGGAGGAGTTTAAGTATCTCGGGGTCTTGTTCACGAGTGAGGGTAGGAGGGATCGGGAGATCAACAGGCGGATTGGTTCAGCATCTGCAGTGATGCGGACGCTGAGCCGATCTGTCGTGGTGAAGATGGAGCTGAGCCAGAAAGCCAGGCTCTCGATTTACCGGTCGATCTACGTCCCAATCCTCACCTATGGTCATGAGCTTTGGGTAATGACCGAAAGAACGAGATCGCAGATACAAGCGGCCAAAATGAATTTCCTCCGTAGGGTGGCCGGGCTCAGCCTTAGAGATAGGGTGAGGAGCTTGGACATTCGGGAGGGACTCGGAGTAGAACTGCTGCTCCTCCGGATCGAAAGGAGCCAGTTGAGGTGGTTTGGGCATCTGGTCAGGATGCCTCCTGGACGCCTCCCCGGGGAGGTGTTTCGGGCATGTCCTGCCGGCAAGAGGGCCCCGGGTCGACCCAGGACACGTTGGAGAGGTTACATCTCTAATCTGGTCCGGGAACGCCTTGGGGTCCTGCCGGAGGAGCTGGTGGAGGTGACTGGGGAGAGGACGATCTGGAGCTCCCTAGTTGGGATGCTGCATCCGCGACCTGGACCTGGATAAGCGGAGGAAGACGACAACGACAACATTTAAAGTTTCCTCTGTGTCAGAGCCGCATTAGTCTATGTTTTTCTCTGGATTAAGCTAACGGGACTCCCTCAGCTGACGTCACTTGGTTTGCCCCCCCCCCCAAAAAAACACCTCATTAAAATGACTCTAAAACCCTAAATAATTCATGTATGTGTAAAAAAAACTTTTAAAACAAGTTTCCACTGTGTTTCTCTAAACGTTGGTTCATGGGAGTCTCTAACCTGCAATTTGCTCTCTAAGAGGTATATTGTTTTGTCTGATCTGTTGGTTTTTCACCGTTCACCATCTTATCCATGTCCGGTTTGTGGGAGTAGCAGCTTGTACCTGGTGGAGTCAGATTCACACCAGGTACAGGTCACATTTCCTACAAACCAAGAAACTATGGGACATATAAAAACACCTCATGAGCAGCTATCAAACCTGGACCAAGAACGTCCAGAGAACGACATAAGATGGCAACTCAGACCCAGCAGAAAGGCCATCAAATCCAGAAAGTGTGGGGTGCAGACCCATAGCAGCTGAGCAAACGCCACCAACTGAAACCCATTGCTTAGAGAAAGGCTGTATCGGGTGAGTCGTGACCCCCAGACTGTCAATGATCTCACCATATTACTGGTGCCAAAAATCTGTCGGGAGTTAGTCTTCCAGGCGACTCATTTTACCCCATGGTGGGATGCTTGGGTCATGAGAAGATGCTTAAATCAGGCCACAGCTTAATTTTATTGACCAGGCATCCATACAGATGTGTGCTGCTGGTGTGCAGCCTGCCGGAAAGGCCAGTTAATAAATCCTCCAGCCACTTTGCTCTACAGGTTGGTCGTGCCATGCTCCAATAAAACCTCAGCAGGTCTACCATAGACCTGAGCAGTTTTGTGTCTTTCCAGTCACAGACCTCTGTTGGTTTGGTTGGCAGGAATAGTACCAGAGTTTGGACAGAGCGAAACGACAACGATGGCGGCGGCTTGTTTGAATCAACTTTGGGATCACCTTTGGATTGTTTAAAGATATTGGCCAGAGGCAAAATTCCTTTGAATGGCACGTGTAAAGAAGTATTAAAACCTCAGATGAAAAAGGTTTTTGGAATGTCGCGGCTGGAATTTAAAGAAAGTCTGATGTTTTTTACTGGGGCGGGAAAAACAGAAACTAACTTCCGGTCTAAGCCCTGGGCAGCTGGTGACGTTTCACAATGAGATCTGTTGAAACAGCTGTAGTAAACAACGCCTGACTCCGGTGTTTCTAAGTTAGCGTTATAGCAGAGAACATCAGTCAGATGTTGCTTCTGAAGTCTCTACTAGTCGGTCAGATTTGTTTTTTTTTTCTCTGGGATACGGCGACAAGAACGGATATTGGATTACCGAAGACGTTCAACTGAACTCTGTGCCCTGCAGCTGGATATCAGAACCAGGGGTGCAGACATGCTTTGTACTGTTTCACTCAGAAAACCAGCGGCTCGATTAGGACACCGGGGAGGATTCTGTTCATCTTCTGAACCAAAATCGGTACAGTTTGTTAAAGTTTGTTAAATACTTCATGTCTGTGCTCCACCGGTAGCTTTCAGTTAAGTTCTCAGCTAATTAGCTCCATCATATTGTCCCAATATAATTCAGTAATCTAAATAACGTGTTGCCAGCTTTATCGCTGTGTGTATTTATTGACATAGCATCAGAAAATATTTAACTGATTGCTGACCAGAATAAATTTTCCTGATGCTTGTTTGTTCTTTACCGGAGCTAACACGGTTAGTGCTGCGGCAGTCATGCTAACGGGACTCGTCTGGATCCCAGAAGTACCGGTGTGGTTCTAGATGGATTTATAGATGTAGGTTATTATTTTAGATCAAACCTGTGTTGGTTAAAAATACGTGTAGGACACGGACATATGGCAAAGACCTTTAGCTGCAGCTGTAAACGCAATATTCTGTTTTAATTAGGAACACGATAGTAAACAAAATAGTGATTTACCATGCTAGCAACAGCAGCTACCTAGTATGACGTGTGTGAGTGACGTATGCAAAACACAGTTCTTCACTGCCTGGAGGAGAGAATTTTGATTTTCTGTAATGATTTATGACTAAATTCCTTAACAAAATGAAAAACTGAACCCAGTTCATATTTATATAGATGGTAAAGTGTAGTTATACTGCATTTCTACAATTTTAATGCTGAGTCTGGCCACTACCTTTAAGGTAGTTTTCCAGGAGCACTAGATGGAGTAACTCGGACTGGTGCAGCTCAGCCTGGCCACTGTTCCCAAAGGCACTTTATGGTATCTTCCCTCTAGTTTCTCCACTAGTTTCAGTCCCTGCTTCATTGACGTACCTGACAAGGCTGAGTCGGGCCGGCATCATGATTCTTGCCGCTGATTGGCTAGGGGTGGAGTCACTGGTTGCTTCAGAGTTTTTTGCTTTTTGTTTCACTGCCTGCAGCCAGAGTGTGACAAAAAGCCATAAAACTGAGCAAAATGTCCAGCAACATTTTTGTGCTGAATTGTGTTGCTATGGAGCATACAAGTTACCTTACCCCGCTTACTGATCCCTTCATGCTATTTTTCACGAGTAAAAAGTATCTCTTCTGTGGTTTTGCATTTCCTCAGTTTTCTTTTATGTATTCTGTTTCTGTTTGTTTATTTTATACCTCCTACCCCCAGGCTCAGATACTCATGTGTCATGTAGAGCACCAAGGTTGCCTAAACAACTGCATTAGTCATCCCTGATAATAGATCCCCTAGAATAGCTGCAGAAACGAGAGGTTTTAATTGCAGCAATCGAGCGGCAGAGAAAAACATGCTAACAATACAGCTCACACAAACAGCAACACCACAGTCTGAGAGGGGAAAATCTCAAATGGTGTCTCAGGAAGAATAAAACAGTCATGTCAATGTCATTTGGAGGATGAACAGCTGCTCATCTTTTGTTAAATGCTTGCAGGTGTTCTGATTCTGGAGTGTGTTGCATATTGCTTACACCTCATAGCTGTCCTAAGACACAGCATATTCAAATATAAAATATATGTTTCATTTAATTTCAAGCCTTTATTACAACAGGCCACTTCATCATGTTATTTTAATGTATTTTTTCAGCCACGACTAGAATATAATATTTACTAATCGGTTAAAATATTGTTTCTGTGAAGATGTAATTACTACCTTAACAATTGAAGCTGGCTTCCTGAATGGCATCAGTTTGGAAAAACACATTCATGTAACAAGACTACTGAAACTGCTTTAATCTCCTAAATCTTCTTTTTCATTCTACTTTCTGAGACAATGTGGGGAGTTTTGCCAACCCAAGGGAGCATGTCCATGAAGAGAGACACAAAAGGCTCTCCCTGCGCAGCTCTGCAGTGGGTTTGTGGGATGATAACTTCATTAATCATAATAATGGTTATATGGCACATTTGTAGAGCACTTTTTTAGGTCAGGGCTTTACGCTACACCCATTCACACACACACAAACACACGCACACACATTGAAACACTGGGGGTGATGAACTACATTGTAGCCACAGCTGCCCTGAGGAACACTGACACACAATTGGCACCACTGGTCCCTCCGACCATCAGCGGGCAATGAGAGGGAAGTGTCTTGCCCTTGTCACCTTTATTTATCCCGAGATTATCCAGAAAGTTACCTACAATAGGTAAAAGAGCAGGTGTGTAAAGTAATGCATTTTGTTTTATTGCATCATTATAGTTAGGCAGTCATAGGCGTCATTTTAACCGGGGACGCCGGGGACATGTCCCCGGCAAAATTTGTGATTGGGAGCTGTGTCCCCCCCACTTTAAAAAAAGCCTGCTGATGAGGATTTTTGTTTTACCAGCTCAGATCTTATCCAGGGGTCGGCAACCTGTTCCCATCAAAGAGCCATTATTACCCGTTTCCCACAGTAAAGAAAACACTGCAGCAGCCGCAGCGTTGTGGGCGGGGCCTACCCTCAGACAGCAGAGAGCTGCTCACAACAGGTGACAGCAGCCAGTACCGGTCGCTCGCATGGGCGTCGCACCCGTGGGGGATTCAACACCCACACTTTTCCTTCTGTTTTGCTCACCTCCGCACCAGTCTGGTTTCTCTACGTCACACTCACTCTGTTTGCCTCATCTCCTTCTTCACCTCCCGCTTCTGACAGCCGATGTCGGGTTTCCAGGAGAGCAGGAGAGGGAGGGACGGAAGAGCTCGACTGAATTCATAATTTTACATCTTGACATTAGCTGTACAAAGTCTGAGTTTGATAAAGTGAAGAACAATAATTTGCAGAGGTTATAACAGGCGCGGCGCCAGGTTTTCATTTTTGGGTGGGCCACGGTAATTCTGGACGGACCTTAATAAGCAGTGACTTAGTGAAGCAGGCAGGTCGCGCTAGAAAATTTAGTTTAAAAAGACGTCAAGAATGTTTTCCCCCGTCATTTTTATTTATAAAATATGAAGTTAAAACTCCCTGTTTAATTTTCATTCGTCATTAATATGTAGTCTACACCCGTGCGTTAAGTGGACCATCTTCCAGTAAAAGCAAAGCATCCAGCCCACCTCTCCAAATGCGTAAAATGTGCATCAGCCGCTAGTTAGGCGCGCCACGCGCACCATCAGCTACGTCAGCCCAGACAAGAGCAGAGCAACTAGAGAAAGAATAGAGGATAATTGTGTCTGGATGTGGATGGAGATTACATTTTACAGCAGCCTGATCATCATTTAAATACATAAACCATCACCTGTCTTCTAGTCCACGCTATCAGCATTATTTTAATTGGTGTGTGTGTGTGTGTGTGTGTGTGTGTGTGTGTGTGTGTGTTTTCCACTTCAAACACTGGTCTAACCAACCAGACCAGCGTGTCCAGTAACATATTAATGTTACACTTCATGTAGGCTAGGAACATTTCACCTGCCGTGGCCCCACCGCTTCTGCTCCACATAAACTTTATGCGTGCTCAAATGTCTCTACAGGAGCTTTCTGAGCTGCGTCATGCGTCTCCATATTAGAGACGGGAACAAGCGCTGTTCAGCCAAAGTTTCATAATTTCATAAAAAGAACATTTTTCCAAGTGACACATCCCTCAGAGAGACCGGGTTTCCAGAACGCTTCAGTGGGAGGAAATCTTATCGCATGCACCGTGGTTCTGCACTGCGCTGCGAACCCCTCAGATCTTCAGCCCACTGTCCACCGTGGGCACTCCGAGCCGCGCTGAACACAGTGTCCAGTATAAAGCTCTGATGTTCTGATGGGAATCAAGTTACCTCTGCGATGTGCGTAACGATTAAAATGTCAGCTCATCCATGCGCATCAGTGTGCGTTAGGGTAATTCTTTCAAAACAACCAACATCCTTGAGTTTATCCGTCAATATGTGGCAAGGTGGAGAAACGAGGGCCCGGGCGGGATTCGATCCCCAGACTCCCGGGTGAGAGTCATACGCTCTAACCAGTCAGCAAAAGGGACATCCCCTTGGCCAAGTAGCCAGGGCGCATCATCTATCGGGACACTGTGACAGGACCCTCGCACTGCCACACCTGATTATGAAACTTTGGCTGAATAGTGCTTGTTCCTGTCTCCAATGTGGCGACGCATCCAGGAACCTGTCTGAGAAGAAGCCCAGAATCTGACATCCTCCAGCTCAGGAAGCGCCTATGATTACGCACAAGCGTGACGCGTCAACCCGTCTCACAGTAAGACCGTGTTGGAACTGTTCAGGTTTACGCAGACAATCTTTACATTTAGAATTGGCATACAGGTGTAAAATTAATGCAGTAAAATATAAAGCTTTTTATTTAAATATCCATTCATTATTTTACAAGCACAGAGAGCCGCATCAGATGGATGGAAGAGCCGCATGCAGCTCCAGAGCCGCCGACCCCTGTGCTAGCCTACTTTATTGTCCCCAGCAATTTTTAAACCCCACTCAAGTGTATGGTTATTGTCCCCAGCAATTCTGAAAACAAACTGACGCCCTTGTAGACAGTATTTGAGTGTAATTGTACTTTGTAAGTGAGACTTAAATTATCTGCCTGTACTTTTGCTTCAGTGTGTTGTTTCCTCTGACAGAGCCAGAATAGTGTTCTTTGTTCTGCGTAGCTTATGATTATCGATTGTTACATCTTCATGTATAAGTCGCCTTGGACAAAAGCATCTGCTGATGCATACATTAAATATAGATGAAGACCTAATAAAAGAGGGACTTACTGAATGTGAAATCCCATCTGCCGGTGGATCACAGACTTCCTGACAGATAGGAGACAGGACGTGACTTTGGGAAGCAATGTCTCAGACAACTGGATCACTAACATCGGAACCCCTCCAGGGCTGTGTCCTCTCCCTCCTACCTTTCTCACTCTCTCAGCTACATGGAAACAAACCTGATTCTGAAAATGCATCAAATCAGCAGCTAAACAGTTATTAGCTAGTTGTTATCTTTATCAACTGGTGGTAACATACAGTTGCCACCATCGGGCTCTCTGACCACAACCGGCAGGTAAGTGTCATGCCCAAAGGCACAACTGAGACACAGAGGCTGGGACAGAACTGGCAACCCCCTGGTTACAGGATGAACACCCAGCTATTGTCAACCTGTGTCTTAGTGAATCCCAGAGATCCTTTTAATTAGCTCCACAAAAACAGATACAGCTGAACAGTTTGATTCATATCAAGACCAGCAGCTTTTATCTTATACAGCTCAGACCTGCCAATACAAATGTATGAAAATATGGTTACAAGGCTTTAATAAAAATAAATGGTGTACAGGAAAAACCTGTACATCCATACTACATAAAAAAACAACATCAGTCACCCCAGAGACTCAAAAGCGAGTGAATAAAAGTGGTTTTCTACCTAGATTTAAAAACTACCACAGAAGATCTGAAACTCAAGATCATTCCAAAGCTCAGGGGCCACCCCTAAGAAAACACCATTCCAGACAGACCGATGCGAAAGCTAAATAACTTTGCTCTGCAGGTCGGTCTTGCCACACTCCACTGGAGCCTCCGCAGGTCTACCACTGGTCTGAGCAGTGTTCTGTCTTGCCAATCACAGCACTCTATCGGTTTGGAGAACGTGATGTTGAGACAAAGCAAAACCACAAAGATGGCGGCTCATTTCAAATGACTTTTGCATCAACTATGGATGTTTTAGACTTGGGATTTACTTTGAGTCAAGAGCAGACAGAGGTACTTACATCCTTCATTCAGAAAAATGATGTATTTGCATCTTGGTGGTTTGTCTTTAACAACAACTTAAACAAGACATTTTGTGAACTCATCTCTAATGACATGCCATGCTAATACTAGATTACCAGCTCAGTGGCCTAGTGGTAGAGTGTCTGCCCTGAGACTGGGAGATCAGTGTTCAATTCCTGGTCGGGTCATACCAAAGACTTAGAAAAAAATTGGACCCAATGCCTCCCCGCTTGACACTCAGCAATACGCTGTTGGATTGGGGGGTTAAACCACCAAATGGTTCCTGCGCGCGGCTGTGTCTGCAGCTCACCTCTCCCGCAGGGGATGGGTGAAATGCGGAGAACAAATTTCGCACACACATCAGTGTGTGCGGCAACTAATGGGACTTTAACTTTAACTTTATCTACCAATAATACATTTTCACTTTACTTATCTGTGGCTTTCTCATTTGACTCCTTTTTCCACTGTTCATTTTGTGACTCTGCAGCTGTGTGAATGAACTGTGTTCTCTTCTACTCGCTGAATCTAATTATCTTTTTGTTTGAACCAATGTGCCCTGTTTTTCTTATTTCATAAGTACCAACGTATTTAATAATCACTTGCCAATACACAAATATTAATAGATTTCTGCTTGTACTGCAGGTGTAAGGTTTATTAACATGGGTCAGAACAAGAACAACCTGTCTGGGATGAATTTACATGAACACACACACACAAGTTTGTTTTTCCATCCACAGTTATGCCTAATCCAAACTCCTACACATAACCAGCCTAACTGTCTAACTAAATCTAACTGTAACAAAAACTCAGTTTGCATCTTAGCTCTAATCCTCACCCTTTAGCCTAAAACAGGGTGTCCACGGTGTAAGGACCAGCATTTGGTCCTCATAAGGCCCAACGGTCTTCAGAAGTTTTTTTAATATGCCAGTTTTGGTCCTAAGCAGGATAGTTAAACAAGTACCCACACACACACACACACACACACACACACACACACACACACACACACACACACACACACACACACACACACACACACACACACACACACACACACACACACACACACACACACACACAGAGAACCAGGTTGTCACAATGCAAGCCTTTTGATTGGATGGCTGTTGATTTCCATTTTCCCAGTTGGCCACTTGTTGAAAGACTTCGGTGTGTAGGACTCTTGCCGTGTGTAGGTGTTGTGAGTGCTGTATCCAGGAGGTGCACTGTAGAGGCAACTCACTTTGACTTGCTTTGCAGAGTCGGTCCTGTGTGTGCATGTGTCATGTGTCTGCAGGTCTCCTGAATAAGAAGGTGGGTTTAAAGCACAGTCTCTGTGGAGCTCAGCTTACAGCTGTGTCTGCATTCATGCATGCTCAAGGGCAGCACATTTTTACTATTCTGAAAGTATACACTCCTCCCAGGAAGGATTGAGCACAACACAGCTTCATCGGATACAAGGGTATGGAGCCGGGCCGGTGTCAGCTCATGGGATGTTTCTAAAGCTGACAGTTTGTAAATGTTGTGATCCTGAAATCAATTAGAATTAATTGATGTAAAATGTTGGATCTGGATGCTGCACTTTACAACTGGTCCCTAGAGATGCCTCCCAGCAGGCTGCACTTGGAAACCTGTTTGATTTACATCAGACCAGGGACGATAAATAAAAATCAAAATGATTCTGTAGGGCAAGGGTACCCACATTAGGGAGCTACTTTTAAAGTAGCAGTTCAAAGTGTCAAAATAATCATTATATATGATTATATAGTATATATATATTATGTATATTATTATTGTTGTTATCATTACTGTTAAGATCATAATGAAGATCATGTCAATTTTCATGTTACGAATTCAACACCTGGATAGAATTTAACACACCTACATCCTTATTTAGCACAACTAGTCAACTATGTCATGTGAAAGTTTCATAAAACAACCACATTAGAGATCCAACTGTAAACATGAGGAGAGAAGCTGAGCCACAGGAGCAGTTTTCTGGTTCTGCCGACACCAATATTTGGTGTGTCACAGAGCGACACTGACTGGTCAAACGGCCCCACGGTGAGCACTGTGACAAGCTTGATCTCTGGTCATTGCTTGTGTGAACTCCAGTGATTCTAGGACCTTGCAAAAAGGCACAATGGCATCATTTGTGATGTGAGTGGAAGTGTCTAAATATACATGATGTCCCTATGCTGGTTCGGTTCAACTTGACAGCCCAATGTTCAAATCCATGCCCATGGTTTTCCAAACAGAGCAAACAGGATTTTACAACTTGAATTTTATTTTTACACTTGACCCCCGTTAGACTGTACGTTTGTGAAAAAGCCTGGTGTGGATAGTGGACCATTGAATCTAGCTTTGGCAAATGTGTGGTTTAGACAGAGACGTCACACTAGCTGTTGTTTGTGTTCTTATGAAACATGCCTGGAAGATTTTCAACATTTTTACAAACCATTTTCGTTTCATTACTGCAACTGCACCCGTATACGTTTTGTCACACACTTGTTTTTATGAGTCCGTGCCAGTGACAGCCGGGGCTGGAGGCATTGTGTTTTCAGGTTGTCACATTCTTCTGAACACTATTTCTCTGTAACTCCTTGTATGAATCTGGCACCAAACGTGGGTGGTATGGTTTTGTGGCGATTAGCACTGTCGCCTGAGTTTCCGTCATCACTCTGTAAATGAGTGGGCTTTCTCTGGGTACTCCGGTTTCCTGCCACTGTTCAAAAACATGCATGTTGGGCTACTTGGAGATTCTAAGCTGTCTGCTGGGGTGAGAGTTAGACTGTGTGGTTATTCATCCAGACAACCATCACCCACCTCTCGGTCCAGTTGTTACAGACTGTAACCAACAGCCCTAAAGAGGACAAGGTCAAATTGATAACTGGCTGAACGTTCAGTATGAAAATATGGCCAAAATTAGGACATGAGAAATACAAAGATTCTGAAGCATTACAGTTGACTTTACTTGACTTTTTTTTGGCTTATTCCTATTTATCTTAGAACAATTAGTGAGGCTTGAGGATGCAGAAGACATGACTAAATGCAGACAGATTGTTTGAATTTAAAAGACCCAGCTTCCCCTAAAATGTTCCACCCCAGTTTTATGCTTTATAAATGTATTTGCATTTGTACCGGCTTTCTAAGTCATCACATCATTGCATTCACAAAGCAAACGGTTTCAACCATTGCTTCTCCCGTCCTAGTTTACTTGGCCTGTATTTAATATTTTGCCTTCTAGAGTCATTGAATCCCCCCAAGGCACTTTACAACACAATCACCACGCACACACACATTCACACACTGATGGTCCCTGGGGCACACTGACAGAGGTGAGGCCACACACTGTTGCCACCAGTATCTCTGACCACCAACGGTGACAGACTGAGCGAGGCTTGAACCTGCAACCTTGTGATTACAGGGTAGACGCTTAACTCCTCCGCCACCGTCGCCGTCACGTGGATGTATCTCTCATTGAAACTCTGGAACCAAACTGTAAGCACTCTGAGAAATACCCAATCTGAGACAAGATCACTCACCAGAAAGAATTTCCAGGTTAACTTCTTCACAGAATAAGTAATACTTACTATGATTATTTCTTGCTTATTTTTACAATAGTCGTGAGTCGTTTGTTAAACAGCTTTATTACAAAAGGTTAAGCTAAGTTTAGGCCACAGGTAGACAACCCTTAAGTTATCCAGCATATTTTTGCTGTTTCCCTGCTCTAATATGTCTGAGTCAATGGTTGAATCACCTGTTCAACAGCTCATCAAGCTCTGCTGAAGCCCGTCAAGCACCCACTGATTTAAATCAGGTATGCTGAAGCAGAGAAACAACTCAAACATGCATGTTAGCCCCGGTGTGATCCTTCTTGTCTGATTTTATTGCCTAAAATCAAATTATGAATTTATTACTGCACAAAAAAGTAAATACTACAATCAACAATAGAAGTTGAACCTGCTTACCAAACCATATATTTTCCTTACCACATTTTCAGTTTTCTCTTTGGAGCAGTCCAGGATTCCAAAGCTTATAAAACTGTAATTATAGTCCCGTAGTTTTCACACACACACACACACACACACACACACACACACACACACACACACACATACACACACACACACACACACACACACACACACACACACACACACACACACACACACACACACACACACACACACACACACACACACACACACACACACACACACACACAGGTGTGTGGTAAAAATTGTCCTCTGCATTTGACCCATCCCTGTGGGAAGAGGTGAGCTGAAGCTGTGGCTGCACTTGTGAACTATTTGGTGGTTAACCCCCTAATCCAACCCCTTTAAGCTGAGTGTCAAGCAAGGAGGTACTGGGTCCTATTTTATAAAGTCTTTGGTATAACTCGACCGGGATTTGAACTGCGATCTCCTAGTCCTAGGGCGGACAGTCTACCAGTAGGCCACTAAGCTGATTAGCTGTTAATACTGAACTTAGTCTGACTATATCAGTCCCTCTCATGCTTCTGGAGGAATTGTGGTTGATTCAGTTCATTGAGGTTTACAAACATTTGCTGCTTTACAGCTTGCCACCCACACAATTTCAATTGGGTTGAGGTTTGACTGGACTTTTACCGCTCCTTGATTTATAATATTTTAGTGATTCTCTTCTAATCTGCTCCTATTTGGCATCATTGCCCTGATTCATAGCCCAGTTTGGTCCAAGCTTCAGATTTCAGACAGATGAAGAAGAAGAAACAGTCTTTTCTATAGCGACTCTCAAGATAATAAACACGAGGCGCTTCACAAAAACAAAATTTTTAAATATAAAAACAGAATTTAGATTATAATTAAAAATATGTTTTAAATAAACAACAAAAAAGACAGATGTGATTAAATATAGAAAGAAAGAGAGAGAGTGAATAGGAAAGAGGAAAATCAGTGGATCCTGAGGAAGGTGGAATAGGTAGAAAGAGCAGAACAAGGAGAGGGTGATGAAGGTCACACAAAAACCAGCCTGAACAGGTGAGTTTTCAGTTGCTTTTTAAAGGAGTCCACTGATCTCAGGCTCAGGGGGAGAGAGTTCCTGAGTCTGGGGTCCACAGCAGCAAATGATCTGTCACCTTTGGTCTTTAGTCTGGTGCTGCATAACCAGTAGGCTTTGATCACTGGACCTCAGGGACCTGCTGGGGGTGTAGGGACTAAGAAGATCACCAATGTAAGATGGTGCTTGTCCATGTAAGGCCCTATAGACCAGAACCAGGATCTTGAAATGAACCCTGAAGTTGACTGGCAGCCAGTGAAGCTGGAAGAGAAGCGGGGTGATGTGGGCATGTTTGGAGGACTTGGTCAGAAGCCGAGCACAGGCATTCTGACCACCTGTAGATGGTTCAGGGAGGTTCTGCTCAGACACGTTAAAAGAGAGTTACAGTAGTCTAAGCGAGAGGAGATGAAGGTGTGGAGAACTGTCTCAAGTTCAGAGCGGGGCAGAATGGGACTCAGCTTAGCAATGTTCCTGAGATGGAAGAAGGAAGAGCAAACAAGAGAACCGACATGAGAATCCAGAGTGAGAGCTGGGTCAAAGGTCACAGCAAGATTCCTGACAGAGGGTTTGATGTGAGAAGCAAGCTGACCAAGACAGTCTCTGACTTTGGGAACCAGCTTGTCAGGGGCACAGATGAGGATCTCAGTCTTATCTTCATTCAGCTGAAGAAAGCCCCCAGCCATCCAGGTTTTGATAGTCTAAGCAGGTGTATAACAGCTGCAGCTTAGACATCTCATCGGGCTTAAAGGAGATGTACAGTTGGATGTCGTCTGCATAAAGATGGTAGGAGATTCCTTTGAAGGAGCTCAGGATGTGCTGAAGAGGAAGCAGATAGAGGAGGAAGAGCAGAGGCCCCAGCACAGAACCTTGTGGGACACCATGGGTAAGGGAGGTGGTGGAGGACCTAAACTTGGAGATGGCCACAGAAAAGGAGCGCTCAGAAAGATAAGAGGAGAACCACTCCAGAGCAGATCCTGATAGGCCTACCCAGTCTCTCAGCCTCTCCAGTAGCAGGTGATGGTCAACAGTGTCAAAGGCTGCAGTCACGTCCAGCAGGACCAGAACAGAACAGTCCCCTGCATCACTGTGAGTCAGAAGGTCATTAGAAGCAGGTGGATTACAACATTCTTAAAGTAAGCAGGGACCTGACCAGAGAAGCATCAATTATAGAGAGCACGTTGGGACCGATGGACTGAAAAGCACTTTTAAACAAAGATGAGGGTAAGATGTCGAGGAGGCATGCAGAGGTCTTTATAGAGTTAACTAGTTTGGTTAACTCAGGCAAAGAAACAGGAGCAAAGCTGTCTAGGGTGACGTGCCGTGTTGGAGTCGGTAGAGGCAGAGATATGGCTGAGGGAGAAATGCTAGATCTAATCTTATTCAATTCAATTCAAAAATACTATATTAGTCCCAGAGGGAAATTGATTAATACTATTGACTTTGTCTACAAAGAAAGACAACATTTTCACAGTCTTCAAAAAAGTGGATGGACTCACAGCAGACCATAGAATAACTTGGTCTACAAATGTGTTCATTGCAGACTCAATGACTTCTGTCATGATCTGCCCTTGCCCTTGATTAGTCCCTAATGGTTTCACCTGCCCCTTGTTACCTGCCCATGTGTTCCTGATTTTCCCCAGTGTATTTATATATCCCATCTCGTATGTCCTGTGTCAGATCATTGTGGTTTGTTTGTCATCGTTGTCTCGTGCTGTTCGTTCCCGTTCTACCATTAAATCATTTTTTTACTTTATCCGTGCCTGCCTTTTTTGCCTCCTGGTCAGCTCCACCACACATGGTCCGCCTCCAACTACACCTCAACGTGACAGAATGATCTGACCAAACCTGGACTTGTGGTTAGCTCCAAACCATTCTGCCTGGAGGATTATTTTTTGCTTTTGCTCCTGTTCAGCGGAGGGAGATTTCGGACTTGAGCGGTTATCGGCGTATCCTATTTGTTCTCGGGGTGGTCGAGCCCATTCAGGGGTTTGGACGCACCCTACCTGTTTTCGGGGTGGTCTACATCCTTCTACTCTCCTGCTGTTTTCGCCCTGTCCTGTTTTGTCACGGAAGCTGCGGATCCTGGAGTTTATGTGGAGTAAAACCCCCCTACGCATGCCAACAGTCTCCGGGGTGGTAGGGCAGGTCTTCACGCTCCATTTCGGCTTCCCTTCAACCGAGCTTCTGCCTGTGGACCCAGTGGATCCTGTTGCGCACCTGCTCAGACTGTCTGTCGAGTACCTGCCGCCGATCCTGGATTCCTCACGTCACTCCTTCAGCTTAATCTCTTCGACTTCCTGGTCCACGCCTGCAGGGCCTACACCTGCAGGTCCTCCATGCTGCAGCCTCTCCATCGTCCCGCGCTGCAGCCTTGTCATGGTTCTGCTGTTGTAGCCTCGTCATGGTTCTGTGATTGCAGCCTCGTCTGGGTTCTGCTGTTGCAGCCTCGTCTGGGTTCTGCTGTCGCAGCCTCGTCTGGGTTTTGCTGTTGCAGCCTCATCTGGGTTCTGCTGTTGCAGCCTCGTCAGAGTCTCCAATGTGTTCCCGAGTCTGATTCTCCAGTGTGTTCCCGAGTTTGAGTCTCCAGTGGGTTCCCGAGTCTGAGTCTCCTGTGGGTTTCCGAGTCTGAGTCTCCAGTGTGTTCCTGAGTGTGAGTCTCCAGTGTGTTCCCGAGTCTGAGTCTCAAGTGTGTTCCCGAGTCTGAGTCTCCAGTGGGTTCCAGAGTCTGAGTCTCCAGTGTGTTCCCGAGTCTGAGTCTCCAGTGTGTTACCGAGTCTGAGTCTCCAGTGTGTTCCCGAGTCTGAGTCTCCAGTGGGTTTCCGAGTCTGAGTCTCCAGTGGGCTCCCAAGTCTGAGTCTCCAGTGTGTTCCTGAGTCTGAGTCTCCAGTGGGTTTCCGAGTCTGAGTCTCCAGTGGGCTCCCGAGTCTGAGTCTCCAGTGGGTTCCCGAGTCTGAGTCTCCAGTGGGCCCCCGAGACCGAGTTCCTGTGTTCCCGAGTCATGGGGATCTTGTGGGCGTCTGGTATCCGCCCCTGGGGGGTGGGGGTGGGGGTGGGGGGGGGGGGGGGGTACTGTCATGATTTGCCCCTGCCCTTGATTAGTCCCTATTGGTTTCACCTGTCCCTCGTTACCTGTCCATGTGTTCCTGAATTTCCCCAGTGTATTTATACCTCCCGTCTCGTATGTCCTGTGTCAGATCATTGTGGTTTGTTTGTCATCGTTGTCTCGTGCTGTTCGTTCCCGTTCTACCATTAAATCATTTTTAACTTTATCCATGCCTGCCTTTTTTGTCTCCTGGTCAGCTCCACCACACATGGTCTGCCTCCAACTACACCTCAATGTGACAACTTCAAGGAGCCCACGTCTAGTAAATTCTTAAATGTGAACTCTCTCAGCTTAAGTACATGATGAAGGCTAAATGCACAATAAGGCTGTGTCCAAATTCAGTTCATGAGGTCAGATTTGAAGACAGGTGACGTCACAGCACCACAGCAAAGACTGTCCAAATTCAGAGTGCTCAGAATGCAGTCTTGAAATTCATTCTTCTTTTCCCCTAATTTGAGAGCAGGTGCGGTCAGAGCCGGATTAACGCAAAGGCAAAGTAGGCACGTGCCTAGGGCCTGATTGGCTGGATGGGGCCCAGACAGAGGAACAAAATTAAAAATAAATAAATTAAAAATTAAATGTACAAATGTCCTATGATAGAATTTGTAGCTACGACTCCTATCTACAATTTGTTTCAATATTTATTAATTAACTAAAAATAGTGACAATGTTTATCTTAACCATAGACCGTTTCATTGGCTACGTCACATTAAACCTCTGGGGTCCATGGACGAGTATACGCGTCTTTTGAACAGGTCTGATTTGGGACGCTGTGGGAGCAAGACTCCGCCTCCCTGAGTTTCGGTTTCAATTCGGCTTTAAAAAGGAGATTATAAACTACACCCCAGTTTTTAAATTTTGTTAATAGGCAACGTAAAAGCGGAGTTATACTAAACTAAAAAACGACCTATTTTTAGACAATCTGATAACTTGTCAAAACAGCAGTTTAGTAATCCGTGAGCGGGAATGTGCTTGTGAACATAAAAAAAAACCACAAAAACATGAGATCCTTTTGCTGTTGGTGGACGTCTCACATATTCAACTGATAAAAAGTATCATTATGTAGCTGAGAGAGAGAGGAAGGCTGCACGAGTAACGAGATGTGCACAAAAAGGAGCCGCTTCGCGGGGAAAGGAGTGGCGCGACCGGAGTAACAACAAACAATTAGACAGATATTGATGGTAAACTTCATATTTTGGAGCGATCCGGACAGATATATTGTCTCTGCAGTTTAGTAGGCTTTTATTAGGCTTATATAAAGGATGATGAGAAGGATAAATGCCCACCAGGCAGTTCAGATAGTACGTCTGTTTTTTGAACTGGAAACAGAGGAAGTGGACAGAGACTCGCAGCCGGAGTCTGAGGCAAATAGCCAGGATGTTGATGACGATGTGGCAGATCCATCCTTCCTCATAGAAGAGTTGGGTCATGATGAGGTAGAGGATGAAGGCAGAGATCCAGCTCCTTGGAGATCCAACAAGAGGAGTGGGCGGCGCCGCGCAGCTGTCAGATCTCGGCGTGAGACAGAGCCACTCCCCACTCCAAAATCCATGTACATTATTGCCAAATTAATAAAATAAGTATAAATTCAGATAGTCCAGGTTGTCCTGAAAATAATGATACCCCATAAGGCAATGTTTATTGTTTTTCTTAGGTGTGTTCTTGCTGTGTCTTTCTAAATCCATGCTTTCGTTCTTTTTTAAACACAGAAACAGTTTTGTTTACCTGTTAGTAGCTACAGTTTCGCCGACGGCTGCCGGCTTCTTCAGGCTGACGCTGATGGTGGCGCGTCACTTCCTTCTCCGTTTATCTGCGGGCAGCAGAGGACGTTGTCGCCCTCTACTGCCCGCTCTCCCCTCTCCGACGATGCAGTCCCATGCGTGGTCCAGCGTGTAAACAAGAGAAAACCACATAATGGACTGGGACGGCACACGGATCATAACCACCGAACAACAAAAATACAAAAGATGGATCAAGGAAGCAATCGAGATAAGGAGACGTGGATGTGGGACCATGAACAGGGACGACGGAGTTTACACGCTGGACCACGCATGGGACTGCATCGTCGGAGAGGGGAGAGCGGGCAGTAGAGGGCGACAACGTCCTCTGCTGCCCGCAGATAAACGGAGAAGGAAGTGACGCGCCACCATCAGCGTCAGCCTGAAGAAGCCGGCAGCCGTCGGCGAAACTGTAGCTACTAACAGGTAAACAAAACTGTTTCTGTGTTTAAAAAAGAACGAAAGCATGGATTTATTGTTTTTTATTAGAAAATACAAAAGAAAAACCAAAATGAGTCAAAAACGGTGATTTAAACTCTGGATCCCAGAGGGCTAATAATTTTTTAAAATTAGTTATTTGCTATATTTAGTCATATTTTTTATAAATGTACAGTCTAGATTACCATTCTAAATAAAAAAAAACATTCGTCATAAATGTTTGTTGGTTTCACAGTAAAATAAACAACCTTTTTCCAATTCAAATTTTATGTTTTGAGTGATTTAAGGTCTAATATGCAACCCCCTTATGTCCAAATATACAAATTAAGTATAGATTCATAAAGTCCAGGTTGTGCTGAAAAGATTGATACCACATAAGGCAGTGGTTATGGTTTTTATTTTGGAAATACAAAGGAAAACTCACGGCAAATTACACCCAGGACCCCAGAGGGTTAAGGCGCCACCCAATTAAGGGCGTCAGAGAAGCGGTCAGAGTCAGAGCGGGACACAACAAAGCTAGCAGGTGTTTTTGAGTAGGCTAACTTTCACGATGCTTTCGGGTGTGGCAAAACGTAAAGAAAAATAAGAAGAGGAACTAAAGAAGAGACAGCGGGGGGCTTTACAGAAGTTTCTGTCGGGCTGCTCGGGCAGCCGTCCGACAGCTGTGAACCTGCTCGAGTCAGCAGAGCCAGAGGCCGGGCCCAAGTCAGACCCGGAGGAGACACGACCCGAAGACGTGGTGGAAGATGCGGCGGAAGACGCTGTAGCGCCAACGCCGTCAACATCAACGCCTTCACAGAAGGACAAACTGGAAGAACAGCAGCCAGCCAGAAGTGAGCCCAATATAGTCTTACAGCAGGAGCCTCTAGACTCAGAAAGGGTGTTAACAACTAGCTACCCATCTGATCCTGCAGTGGTACCAAACTGATGACATGATGCGTGAGTACTTTGCACTAAACCATCCTCTCAAAATATTGGATATTCTTCAGCATCATAGAGGAAATCTGGAGACAAAAACCGAAGCTTAACTAAGGAACATTTCTTTAGACGTGTTTCTGCTGTGACTGAGGCCTGTGATGCTGGAAGGCTGAAGATTATCCCGGAGTGGAGAATGCTAAATGGTTTCCTTGGTAAGTGTTGCTGGTTTTATTAGTTATTTGTCAAATAATTTTATTAATGTTCAAATAGCAAAACAATAAGTTCACACTCAGAAAATTGACACAGAATTTCTGATTCAGCAGAGGCAAAAACAGCCTGAATGAGCATAAAGCAAGATCAAAACTTAAGATAACGTTTTCATTTTATTAAAATACTATCTTTTAAGATTATAGATTGTATAAAATGTATACTGTAATAATTTAAGCTGTGTGGTTATAGTTTGTTTTCGAGCCTTTAAAACATGCTTCAGTCCATTCAAATTAATCTATTTATTCTTGAATGTCTTTCCACCATCATGTGATTAATTTGTCATCATTTATAAATGTTGTAAGCTATTGTATTTTGCAAAAAATATTTGTAATTAAATGTAGTGATTAAATATAAACAGAGCAAATAAGAGACACATATTTGCTCTGTTTACATAGTTTAATGTGGTTATATACTGGTACCGCCTTGACAATGACACTTCCAATCGATAAGATGAGGATCATTTATTAGCATTTAATACAGCTGTGTAATGACGTATAAATTATTAATATCAAAAAATTGTCTGATAGAATGTTTTACATACAACACATGACTTATTTTGGCATACAAACAACCATTTTGTAACCAAAGACTAGGCTACGTAAAATGTGAATGAACTCTTATAAGTAAATTTGGTAAGTTTCAGATTTCAATTCATTAAATAACAACGATGGGGGGGGGGGGGGGGGGGGCTAAAAATGCAGCCTGCCTAGTGTAGTCCATTTATTTAATCTGGCTCTGGGTGCGGTGTAGTCTCCTCACCTCTGTAAATGCCGAGATGCACTGTAAAAAAGGGTGAAATTCTGTTCCTCTAAAATCTGTTCCCCTGTGTCGGGAGGTCGTCTTTCAGGCTCTTCACACCATTTGTGATTGACTTTTGAGAGAAAGATATGTACGTAATCATGTCACTGTTGTGATGCTTTGTTATTTATGATTACTCCTAAAAACAATAGAAAGTACAGTAAAACCATTGTTGTTCACTCTTTTCCAGCAAGTTTATTTATCGTTTTTGAAAGTCAGTTTAAGGTTTACCCCTAATAAAAAGGGGGACTGCAGAGTGTGTTCCACTGGGTACCAGGCCTCCTGATACAGGCTGTTAGGTCCCTGAATGGCCGGTCTCATAGCTTGGTCCGCATTGCCGGCAGTAAGTCGAGCTCATTTCCAGTGAGAAATGGACTCTGCTAAGGCTGCCCTTTATCACCATTTTTGTTCATATAATTTAGGGACAGGATTTGTAGGCACAGCCAAGGTGTTGCGAGGATCTGTTTTGGTGGCCTATGGATCAGGGCTCTACTTTTTACAGAGGATGGGGACCTGATGACTTTATCAGACATTGATTTTTGTTGTTTTATCTGTACATCACTGGTGTTGCATCGTTTAACAGTTTTATTCAGGTCAATGCATGTTTGTGTTAGTAAAGTTTTACCATCAGATTTTTCTTATTTTCCATTCTGTCGACAGCTGACTATGGGCGCTATGGCAGCGCTTCTGACTCCAGATCAGAAGGTTGTGTGTTCAAATCACATTGTCTTCTAGATAAATTTTGTATGTGACATAATAATCAACAGGACTTAAGTTGCTTTTTGATCAAAACAGTACAAAGATAGAAAGGGCAACAATAACCCTATATAAGCCAACTGCTTAAAATGAGTGCTACAGGAAGCCATAGTTTATTGTAAGTATTCAATCGTACCTGTGTACTGCAGATGTGCTACCAGTACATCACTTTTGTTGCGTCATTCAAAAGTTTTATTCAACTCAATAAATGTTTGTTATAGTTAAGGTTTACCCCTAATAAAAAGGGGGACCGAAGAGTGTGTTCCAACTACAACGAGATTAGACTCCTCAGCCTACCTGGTAAGGTCTTTTTAGGGGATCTGGAGAGGAAGGTCAGATGGATTGTCAACCCTCAGATTCTGGAGGAACATTGCGGTTTTCGTCCTGGCCATGGAACGCTGGACCAGCCTCATACCCTTAGGGGTATCCTGGCGGGTGCGTGAGAGTTTGCCCAACCAATCTACATGTGTTTTGTGCAATTGGAGAAGGGTTTTGACAGCATTACTCATGGGGTCCTGTGGGGGGCACTCCGTGAGTATCGGGTACCAGGCCTCCTGATACAGGCTATTAGGTCCCCGAATGACCGGTGTCATAGCTTGGTCCGCATTGCCGGCAATAAGTCGAGCTCATTTCCAGTGAGAATTGGACTCTGCTAAGGCTGCCCTTTATCACAAATTTTCTTCATAACATTTATGGACTGGATTTTTAGGCACAGCCAAGGTGTTGCCAGGATCTGTTTTGGTGGCCTATGGATCTGACTAAGTCTGGAGTAGAAACATCCAGAGCCACCGTGTACAGGCATGTGCAGGAAATGGGCTACAGGTGCTGCATTCCCCAGGTCAAGCCACTTTGAAACCAGACACAGCGGCAGAAGCGCCTGACCTGGGCTACAGAGAGGCAGCACTGGACTCAGTGGTCCAAAAGATTTTTTTTGGATGAAAGCAAATTGTGCATGTCATTCAGAAACTAAGGCGCCAGAGTCTGGAGGAAGACTGGGCAGAGGAAAATGTCAAAATGCCTGAAGTCCAGTGTCAAGTACCCACAGTCAGTGATGGTCTGGGGTGCCATGTCAGCTGCTGGTGTTGGTCCACTGTTTTATCAAGGGCAGGGTCAATGCAGCTATTTATCAGGAGATTTTGGAGCACTTCATGCTTCCATCTGCTGAGAAGCTTTAAGGAGATGAAGATTTCATTTTTCAGCACGACCTGGCACCTGCTCACAGTGCCAAAACTACTGGTAAATGGTTTACTGACCATGGTATTACTGTGCTCAATTGGCCTGCCAACTCTCCTGACCTGAACCCCGTAGAGAATCTGTGGAATATTGTGAAGAGAAAGTTAAGAGACGCAAGACCCAACACTCTGGATGAGCTTAAGGCTGCTATCGAAGCATGCTGGGCCTCCATAACACCTCAGCAGTGCCACAGGCTGATTGCCTCCATGCCACGCCGCATTGACGCAGTCATTTCTGCTAAAGGATTCCCGACCAAGTATTGAGTGCGTAACTGAACAATTATTTGAAGGTTGACCTTTTTTATTAAAAGCACGTTTCTTTTATTGGTCAGATGAAATATGCAAATTTTTTTCAGATAGGGATTTTAGGTTTTCATGAGCTGTACGCCAAAATCATCAATATTAGAAACAATAAAAGGCCTTAACTACTTCAGTTGTGTGTAATGAATCTAATATATACGAAGGTCTAAGGTTGATCAGTACATTACAGAAAATAATGAACTTTATCACGATATGCTCATTTTTTGAGAAGGGCCTGTATAAGACAATTGGATAAAATCAGTGCTACAGGAAGCCATAGTTTATTGTAGGTATTCACTTGTACCAGAGTACTGCCATTGTGCTATCAGTACATCACTTGTGTTGCATCATTAAACAGTTTTATTCAACTCAATGAATGTTTGTTATAATTAAGGTTTACCCTTAATAAAAGGGGGACCACAGGGTGTGTTCCAACAACAGGGAGGTCACACTCCTCAGCCTATCTGGTAAGGTCTTGTTAATGGTTCTGTAGAGGGAGGTTAGACGGATTGTCGACCCTCAGATTCAGCTGGATCAGCTTTATACCCTTGAGGGTATCCTGGCGGGTGCGTGAGAATTTGCCCAACCAATCTACATGTGTTTTGTGGATTTGGAGAAGGGGTTTGACCGCTTTACTCAGGGGGCCGTGTGGGGGGCACTCCATGAGTATCAAGTACCAGGCCTCCTGATACAGACTGTTGGGTCCTCGAATGGCCGGTGTCATAGCTTGGTCCACATTGCCGGCAATAAGTCGAGCTCCTTTCCAGTGAGAATTGGACTCTGCTAAGGCTGCCCTTTGTCATGTGCCGGGGTGAGTGCTCCTCTCATTTTTGTTTCATCTTTGAGCTGCTGTGTTTCAGGAGAGGGAGGCTCCAGTTGCAGCTCATTAACAATCAGCAGGTCCAGCTATAAGAGGAGGAGGAAAACACATCTCGATGCCGGATGAATAACTACTACTTGGTAGTTCCAGCCCTTTGTGTCTCCAGGTTAACTCTAGTGATTTTTGGATTTTAGAACCCTTGTGGATACACTTGTGCTTACCTGTTGCCAGAATTTTTGGATTGTTTGTGGACCTTACCTTGACTCCTCAGGATCTCCTTGGACTTCTGAAGCTTCTGGAGCTTCTCTGGTTTTCCTGTGGCTCCTCTGATTGACTTCTTGGACATTTCCACGAACCCTCTGGATTACTCACCTGTGCCCCATTAATCTCCTGGATGCAGCATTCACTGTTCTCCCTGCTGGACCGCTCTCCTTGCGCCCCCTCTCCTGGACACCCCCTCTTGGATTCACCCCGGCACTCCACCTACCCTCCCCAATTCCTCAGCCCCCAGCTTCCCATAAGTCTTTACTCTGCACCTTCCTAGTTTAGACTTACCTCCCTGGACTCACCTGTTCCTCTGCGCCCCCCAGACGCCACGGTTCCGTTGCAATCCCCACTGGACCTTATCCAGTGCGCCCTCAGTTCCAGATTTTTTTTAAATAAAATTCTTTAATTTTTTTAATTGACTTTTGAGTGGTGAATTCTGCATGTCTTGGGTTAAACTCGTCACCAAAACCATGTCACCTTTTATCACCAATTTTGTTCATAACATTTATGGACAGGATTTGTAGGCACAGCCAAGGTGTTGCAAGGATCTGTTTGGGTGGCCTATGGATCAGGGCTCTACTTTTTACAGAGGATGGGGTCCTGATGGCTTTATCAGACAGTGATCTCGGTTGTTTTATCTGTACATCACTGGTGTTGCATTGTTTAACAGTTTTATTCAGGTCAATGAATGTTTGTGTTCAGGTTTACATCAGATTTTTCTTATTTTCCACTCCAAGACAGCTGACTCTGTGGTGCAATGGTAGCGTGTCTGACTCCAGATCAGAAGGTAGTGTGATCAAATTGCATCAATGTCAAGGCCTTCTTGTCAAATCTTGTGTGACATAATAATCACCAAGATTTACGATGTTCTTTTATTGAATCAGTACAATGAAGGAAAGGGCTACAATAACCCCTATGTAAGCCAACTGGTTAAAATTGTTGCTAAAAGAAACCAAAGCTTTTTTTAGTCACTCAATTGTACCTGTGTACTGCAGATGTGCTATAGGTACATCACTTGTGTTACGTCATTAAACTGTTTTGTTCTACTCAATAAATGTTTGTTATAGTTAAGGTTTACCCCAAATAAAAAGGGGGACCGAAGAGTGTGTTCCAAGTACAAGGAGATCACACTCCTCAGCCTACCTGGTAAGGTCTTTTTAGGGGATCTGGAGAGGAAGGTCAGATGGATTGTCAACCCTCAGATTCAGGAGGAACATTGTGGTTTTCGTCCTGGCCATGGAATGCTGGACCAGCTTTTTACCCTTAGGGGTATCCTGGAGAGTGTGTGAGATTATGCACCAACCAATCTACATGTGTTTTGTGCATTTTGAGAAGGGTTTTGGCTGCATTACTAATGGGTCCCTGTGGGGGGCTCTCCATGAGTATTGGGTACCAGGCCTCCTGATACAGACTGTTAGGTCCCTGAATGGCCGCTGTCATAGCTTGGTCCGCATTGTTGGCAATAAGTCGAGCTCATTTCCAGTGAGGATTGGACTCTGCTAAGGCTGCTCTTTATCACAAATTTTGTTCATAACATTTATGGACAGGATTTGTAGGCACAGCCAAGGTGTTGCCAGGATCTGTTTTGGTGGCCTATGGATCAGGGCTCTACTTTTTACAGAGGATGGGATCCTGATGGCTTTATCAGACAGTGATCTCTGTTGTTTTATCTGTACATCACTGGTGTTGCATTGTTTAACAGTTTTATTCAGGTTAAGGAATGTTTGTGTTAAGGTTTACCATCAGATTTTTCTTATTTTCCATTTTGTAGACAGCTGACTCTGTGGTGAAATGATAGCATGTCTGACTCCATATCAAAAGATTGTGTGTTCAAATCACATCAGGGTCAAGGCCTTCTAGTTAAATCTTGTATGTGACATAATAATCACCAGGATATTAGATGTTCTTTCATCGAAACAATACAAAGATGGAAAGGGCAACAATAAACCTATATAAGCCAACTGGTTAAAAGCAGTGCTACAGCAAGCCATAGTTTATTGTAGGCACTCAATTGCACCAGAGTACTGCCATTGTGCTATCAGTACATCACTTTTGTTTTGCTTCATTAAACAGTTTTATTCAACTCAATGAATGTTTGTTATAGTTTACCATGTTTTATTTGTGGTTGTTTAGTCCTCTCATAATGGACATTAAGTCATGTGAAATTGAAAACAATAGTTCTTTATTTGCCTAGGTTATTAGGGGAATCCAGGGGAAACGTAATATTTTAGGGGAACAGAATTTCTCAGGACACCATCTGCTGTGGCTCTTCAAACAGTAACAAAACAAGGAAAAAGTTTAAAACATGTTAGTAGCATGGTGGATTGTAGCTACATATTATTAAATGATCAATAAGATTTGATATTCCATATGAATATGATATATCAGTCTGATTGGTCTTTGAATATTTGATTTAATATTACCTTTAGGTTCTTTGGACTATTCAGGGAACACACATGTCATTAATTCAGACAGAGTCATATAGTTTATGAAACTTAATGTATTTTCTATCTTTCTAAACTAGTGATTATACATGACACAGTATGAATGAAATTATGTTTGTACAGGATAACAGACAATGAATAAAATGATGGAATGTAAGCTAGATGGTTGAAGTTAACTTCTGGTCATTTTTGATGAAAAACTTGGCCATTTGGTACGCTGCATGTGCAAGCTCCTTTTCTGCAGCTTCTTCTTAGTGTGGTAGAACGTTGGCTGAAGTAGGGGTGGGATTAACCCGTTAAGCGCCAAAGTCGCAGAATTGCGACAAGTAGCAATTTTGGATATAATAAGCCACAGCAGCAGAAATGAGCCATCATGCAGTTAATACTTTACACTGCAGGGCGGCAGACATCTGTAACTTCAATCCAAGCAGCATTTGTGGGTGTGTTACAATTCAAACTTTTGTAGTATTTAGAGCTTGAACCCCGCCCACCAGTCGCAGAGCCACGGGGGTTGTCAGAGCAGTCAGGTCGAGTGAGAGCGAGCGAGTGGTAGAGGGAAAAAAAACACAATGCCAAAAAGAATGTTCAGTGCTGACGAAGCTCCTCGTGTAGAACTGGCAGATTCTTATTCAGAGGAAGAACATGTCCTTTCCGAGGATGATCTGCAGTCTTCTAGCAAGATGGAAAGCGTGGCTTCAGTGCGCAGCAACAGGGAGTCTGTCAGCGACGACACGGTTACACAAGCAGCCCATCCAGCCCTTACCTTGTCTTATGTTCCGCACCACCGTGTCCGTGGTAGGGGAAAGAGACGTGGCAGGGGGGCTCGAGCAGCTCGTACCGGGTCTGATCCTTCGCTGCACCGTGCCGGGGGTGGTGGGGGAGGGGGGGTGGCGGTGATCGGGCCGGGTGAAAACTCCGCTGGTGATTGATTCAGCCTGGGGGTGTAATCTGCGGGAATTGCAGCAGGAGGGGGAGGAACCGTGGAGGAAAAAATCACTGCTAGCTGTGGAGTGGCTCAACAAAGCCTCATTGACAATAATAATGATGATGGCTGGGTTAGTTTGGGAAAGAAGGAACAGTATTCCAAGTGGATCAGCATTTTGATGAGTCAGTTGGATACTG